>NC_140235.1:10418097-10600597 GCF_949987555.1 Borostomias antarcticus
AGTACTGGACTAATGGGATTCCTTGCATACTGTAGTTAATTTGTTCTGTCCCACTAGTTAGCCTACAGCAGCAACACACAGCGGAGGACAGTCAGATACAGATACAGTTACAACTCTTCTGCTGTTCGTTTGTCCACGTCACTCTCCGGGTCTGTCTCGACCCCAGGCTAAAGCTATTGACTGGCTGCCAAGTCTCTCTATTCCCACCCAGTAAATCTCAACCTTGCCTCGTTAGTGTAGGAGGCAGAGGTGGCCGGCTTTTCCAAAGGAAACCTCCACATTCTTCCCCAACCCAGACAGCTGCAAGCCCAGCCCCCCCGCAGTAAACTGTCTGCCAATCTTATGGAGATAAATAGGATTTATAGAGGAGAGAGGAGAGACTCTAGGCCCGGTAGTGACAGCCACCTCCAGGCCCTCCAGCGATAAAGCTACAATTACTGGACAGGGACTCTGAAACCTTTTCGTCCTGGAATAACCTGGAACCTTTAGTGGGCCTACGGTACATTTATGGACACCTAGGTTGAGAAATATGTCTCAGGTGGACCTTCGTCCCGGCTAGTTCGTATCTGGGACTTGCTGCACCAGTGGCCTGGTCCCATTTCTGCTCTCTCCACCTGCCCCTTGGTGCAGTAAAACAAGGGCCTTATTTACGACTCTTTTTATACCGTGTTTCCCCACAGCGTTTATGTTACCACTAGGTTTTACATGCAAGTGTGTCTTATTTATTACTCGGGAGGGGTATAGATAGACACACTGTGATGTGGCCCTGTGGGTGCTAAATCACACTGTGGTGAAGACTGACGGGCTTCACTTAGAGTAAATGAAGCCAGTCTAGCACTGTCACAGCGTGGAAGGCTCAGCTGGAGAACAACTTATTCCACACTGACTGAATTATTTCCTACCCAGAATAAGAGTTGAGGGAGGCTTGTCTTCTGAAACATAACTTCTCAAACACAGGCAGGGCTACAGTATGCAGGCTGCTAATACTATCTCACCACCGCAGGGCATTTTGCTATGTCGTTACTTTAAATAAGGTTTAAGAGAAGGGCTGATAGGCCTTGAATTACCGAAGGCTTCTCTCCCCCCGTGTCCTCACAAAGCCGTTGTGATTTCTCCAGGACGTTTTGCTTCCAAGGACACGTATGGCTCAGTGGGCCTGATGGAGAGCATGTCTACGATGTACGCCATGTTACCTGCATGCGGAATGAAGGACAAGACGAGTAAACTTCATTCCTCTTCCGTTCTCAGGAGGTGTGTCTTGCCGCAAGACTAGGAAATGGAGGCCCAGGTAGTAAACAATCCCATCTTTTGTAGGCTATGCAGGCATGCATTATAATAAAGCTCCAGGTAGTTAAGTATGGTTCAATGGGGTATCAGAAGAGAGGTCAGTAATTCACAAAGGAGTAATAGTGCTTCCAGAATATTTATCAGTATGCTCACATACCTCCTTCTAAAGCAAACCCCAGAATGGGCTCCCTGATAGCTAGGCTTTTCTTGAATCAGTTATGAAAAAACTCTCCTTACTAATGATATTCTAATTTCATGTAATTGCTCACATCCAAATAGCTGTAGACTGTGGGCCAGCAGAGCTCCTGTGCAGCGCGACCGTCCAGACACTAATTAGGATGCGCCTGGTGCCTCTCTGCCTGGGTGTTCTGGAGGAGGAGGAACACAGCCAACTCTGCGCTGATTAGCTCATCTGGGCTCCGTGGAAAGCTGCAAGCAGAGTTGATTAACAGAAAGTGACTTTCAATAAAATGTTATGATTTTGAAGAGCATACAAAACTCTCTCCTTGGAGCCACTGACAATAGCAAGTCAATTAATGTTTTCTTTTTAGGTGTCTTTCAAACTAGGAAATCTTGTGAGTCTAGGGAATATGTAAAGTTGTTTATGTGTCGCTATGAAATCCATTTTTAAAAAGTGAAGAGTTCATAGCCAACAGAGCCGTGAGACTGTCAGATAATCTGTTTGTCTGAACTTTAACCCTGCATATCTCACAGTCACGGACCAGCATGTGAAGGCCACCCCAGCACTCCAGGGAGGAACACTGTTTCACATGATGACAATATTTCCACAGAGGGCAATATTTCATTTAAGCAGTGATGCCATAAACCAAGCCATCTGTCAACTCCCACATTGCAAGCTTCAGGGAGAGAGCGCCCTGACCATGTCAGTCTGCCAGGTTATTGATGAAGAACAATCTCACCGTCATAAATAACCACACCAGATGGAACTGTCAAAGCTACACTGGTCCAGATATCTGTCCCGTCCTCTTACATAATCCTAAACTGTAACATCGAGCTCAAAAGTTGTCAGGGAATAGTCTTGGCACTACTGTAACTTTAGTGGGTCCCAAAACAGCAACGCTTCCAATTTAAGTTACTTTTTAAATTGGGTCTGAACAGTCCGTAGGTAATGGTTACCATGAGCCATTTATAATAATAAATCATAGTGTTCATGCGGTCTCTATCTTTCTAACTGTGCATTTCTCCACGCCTGTGAGAGGGGGAGGAAGACAGTGTTTAGACACCAGCATGGATATCTGCTCCTTCTTCTCATTATCTCCAGTTAACAGGGCCCTGCTATTTCTTTGTGCTGCAGGATGCATATAACCTCCCCGCAAATTTGTATATTTTATATTCATATTTCATAGGCTCCTGAAGTAAGCTGCCTACGCTACGCATCTCGCTTGTCACGTACAGTAGGACCCATCTGCCCTGTATCCATGCCGAGCTGGTAATTACAGCTGATGCAAGAGAAGAAAGACATTCTCTTCTCCCATCACACTGTTCACACCAACTGACTCATTTGTCGGGGTGACTGATAACCCTAAGAGAGATGACGCACATCCTGAGCTCAGTGTTTCAGACATACAAACATAAATAAACAGTTCATGGTTTCTTCAGGCCCTGTAATGGTAAAATGTGTGTGTGTGTATGTGTGTGTGTGTGTGAGAGAGAGAGAGAGAGAGAGAGAGAGAGAGAGAGGAGGGTGAAAGAAAGCAAGGGAAAGAGAAGGGTCTGTTTTGAGATATACATGACTGGGTTTGTTTGTCAGGGGGGATGATTTGATAAGACAGGGATTCATCTAATGGTTTAAATGTCAGGCGGTCAATAAAGAGCCTGGCAGCTTGTCGCTTCTTGTTCGTACTGTGACAGAGAACGCCATTAAAAATGGAAAGCAATATTACCAGTGTGACATTTCCTCATTTGCTCATTGTTGTTTTTCATGTCCCCCCTACCCCCCGATTCCCCTCTCAGACACACTATAAATACTGATTTCTATGGTATTAAGGAAACCTCCAAAGGGATGGCATTTAATCAAAAATTATAATTCTTCACAACCCGATAGCACAGATTATGTTGGGTTACAGTGACAGGAAAAGGTTACAGAATCAAATTAAAACCTACATCTAGCAGTCCCACCGTTTATCTGTCTTATAACAACACAGCTAGCATGCTATAATGATGACACTGTCCTGCTGAGACCTGTGTGGTTGAGCGTGTTAGGTCAGAGGAAAATACGTACATCTGATATTCTCAATTGAAAGGTGCAGGCACGGGGACTCTTTTCAATTTGTAATAGGAGTTCAATGTTGCTCACTGTGAGTCTGTCTGTCTGTTGTCTCTGTCTTTGTGATCTTATGATAGAGTGCTGACCGTTGAGCCTGTATAATTTCTGGTCACATACCAATCTTAGATGAATTACTGATGTGTAATGTCCACATCGTCCACATTGTAATCTAATTTATTTTCCACAGCTTTGAGGACAATGATTTATTTATACATCTTATAACAGTGATATTAACCTGAGACAATACGTGGCTTGAATACATCATGACAAGAGGACTACATATTCTTGACGACCCGCCCAGGGTTCAGGCCATACCCCCCACAGGGAGAAGCAAGGCCTTCTGGGATGGCAGAGGAAGGCCACTTCTAAGAGCTGTGAGGACTCTGCCCCTAAAAGGAAGTCCCAGGTGAGCTGGGCAACACTGCCGCCTAGAAGAGGGGGTTCAACTTTGTATTACTTTTCTGGAAATGTATTAAATTACCAGTTATTTATTACTAGTGGAATATAATTATTCAATAATGTTGGGGTACTCAATAAGATTTTAGGTAAATATTGGAGTAATTTAAGAGTAATTGCAAATATGTTACTTGATAATTATCACCTACTTACCAGGAAATTTTCACTTACTTAAATTGTGTTACCGAGGGTTTCATCACCTCCAAAGGTTTCACTATTACCAGCCTCCTGCTCCTGAGCCTCAAGGCATGCTAACTCCAACAGCATCACATTATATTTACAATACATGGAGGTGCTCGCATTAAAATGTGTCTTCATAGTTTTTACTTTTATACATTAAATGACTTTTCTCTATACTGTTCTTACATATTTTATTGTTGTTCATGAAATGAGAATATTATTAGTATGAGTTTGATTCAGAACAGTAATCAGGAAGCATGACAGATGGCCTAGAGTTTCTTTTAAACAAACTGATTTTTTGTTTTAGATCTACAGTAAGGTATTAAATTAGATTAATTGTTTTTTCTGTCATCTGTTAATTAGTAATCATACATTTTTTAAAGACATTTTGGAGGGCATTTTTGCTTTATTATAGGACAGTATGACAGGAAACAGGAAAGGTGGGGGAGTCAACCTCTCCATCCCCCAGTCAACTGGTCTGTTTGCAGGGTGTTCCAGCCTCCCAGTCTGTCTGCCGTGTGTTGCCAGCACTGCTCCCTCTCATCATGGAAGTGTGGACTTGATGGATTTAGTTAGCCACGAGTAAACTCGTTTTACAGGAAGTAGAAATTTGGCAGCGCTTAATGGTTCTAGACTGCGATGCCCACTGCCAACTCAAAGACAGGTGAAGTTATGAGTGTGTACGGACTCAAACCTAAAACACACACACACACACACAAACACACACACACAAACACACACACACACACACACACACACACACACACACACACACACACACTGGCAAACAGTGTTACCAATATTGGATCATCAAAATAGCAAAATGGAAAATGCCTGTTCATGAAATCGTTAAGGGGAGACACGGTAGGTGAAAACATCGTTTTTCAACGCCCTGGTCAAATTTGAGATTTTGTGCTAGTTTGCTTACATAACATGTCTTCTTTCATACTAGTGGAAATAAAACATCAAAAATACGCATTTAGATGTTTATTTTACTTCATTTAGTCTGTTTGCGTCTGTAGATTCTTCCTAAAATCACCAAAAGTTAGCATTTTTTCGCAACGAACCACAGCGCGGCCGTCTTTTGGATCCGCTGGTGTAATATATCGATAGAGAGATCTCTCTCTCTAGCCTGATGTTATCGCAACCAAACCTGATAGTTTCATTTGTATCAGCAACCAATCGTGGAAATACAAAGGCGGGTTTGATGCTAACCGTGAAATCTCATTGGCTGTTGTTGATTTCTGAGAACGTGATTGGTTCAGCGCGTCATGTGACACGTTTCCATTTCCTGATATCTAATCCAAACAATGCCGTCTGTAAAGCGTTCTAAACGTAATAAGCAACAATGACAACAGTGTTTGCCCGCAAGGTTGAACAGAAAACAAGAGAAACTAAATGGAAAGGTTTACATTTATGAGATATAAAGTGCCTATTCGCGCAAGTTGTCATTAGCCGGTGCTAGCATGTCCAGTGAGCAGCAGGGAGATGAGGCTGGCGTTAGCATGTCCAGTGAGCAGCAGAGAGATGTTGCGCGTTTGAATGAGCTGATAACTGGGTTGATTTGTCCTAATTGTGCAGGGACTGGTCTTAAAATTAACATAGATCCTCAGAATAGTGGGTTCTGTAGTACTTTGCTCTTAGAGTGCAGTCTTTGTGAGAAATGGCTATCGCAAAAGTGTCAACAACTAGGAATGATGTTGCATTTGATGTCAATGTGAGGATGGTCCTCTTAGCTCACGAGTTAGGGTTGGGGTATGCAGCTCTCCAAAAGATTAGTAAAGTGTTAGGGATCCCAGGGCTTCATCTGAAAACGTATCAGAAACATGACAGAGAGGGTGACAGGTAGGCTATTGAAACGTGTTCCCTCTTTCTCTCTCTCTCTCTCTCTCTCTCTCTCTCTCTCTCTCTCTCTAGCCAATATCAGAAGCTTATAGCCTACATATGCACAGTAGTCTCCCTCTCTCTACCTGTGGCATTTCTACATGCATCCATAAACTGACCAAATAAACTGTTTTAATTTCAGTTGCTGAAATAGAGGTCTGGAGTCCTTGCACAGAAGCAGAGAGCAGATTAGGCAGGCATATGCAGATGTGGACCCAGAGGTAGGTAAGCTGACTGCCAATAAATGCAAAATGTTACAAAATTATTACAGTTATTGAGAATTATTACAATAATTCTCAATAACCAGCGTTCAGTGGACAACATGAAGGCGGCAATATGGGGTAGTCTGCTTCACTGATGACAACCCCATGCGCACCAGGAACATATTGTGGTTTTAGGACAGTTTTGGGGACTGCAGCTGAGTGGGATCTACAAACTAGCTGCTTAGAATAGTTTTGTAGACTGCAGCTGAGTGGGTTCTACAAACCAGCTGCCTAGAACAGTTTTGTTGATAGCTAGTGTGGTGCCATCTGAGGAGTGACTCTGCAGACCTATGACGGCGTAGCCTGATGTCTCCTATGGTGTTGCTTTTGACGATGGTTATATCACTTGTTTGTTTGGCAATCTATATTTAGCTTCTATTGGTGTTTACCCTGCATTGTTTACCACATCTTGTCCTGTGTATTTATGAATCAGCTTACTCTTCATGTTCATTCATTCATTCATGTTATCTCCATGTAAAACGCTTAAAAAAACACAAAAAGCTAGATAATCTGTTTTCTCATGCATGTCCTCGTCAAATGTGTCTATCTTTGTCCATGATCTGTTTAACAAAATAATACAAGCTTTCTAAAAGGGAATGTTCTCTTCCCTACTAACATTGTCTCGTCTCTAGTCTCGTCTTACTAACACCCCACTCGTGGGCTGTACCTTGACGTGGTGAGTGGGCTTCCAACTAAACAGGTCTTACTTCTCTATACAAAATGTCTACTCCTGGACTATTCTGAATCCACAACATGCTGTGTTATTCAGTTTTCTGTTTCTATGTGTTTTCAGATGTTGTGTAATGTTGTTACTAATGATGTGATTGGATATTGTGTTTGTCAATATTGGTTTACAATGCAAATGTATGGTTTTTTACAATACAAATTTTCAAAGCCCGTTTTCTCAAAATGAGTTATTTCTCATCTTAGGGACATCAAAACCACCACTTGAGTAGCACCTACATACACCTAACTTTCCAGTTTTGTTCCAATCCATATTCTGAGAGTTTGTCCAAGGGGGATTTTTTAAATTTCATTCATAGCCTGATTTATATAACAGTTTATCCCTAAAACATGGCGAAAATTGGTCTTTTTATGACTGTTGACAGTATTTTCTGATTTCTGAAGTGAAGAAAAGAGATATCAAAAATCCCCCTTGGACAAAGTTTGAATAGGGATATGTGAACAAAATGAAACAAGAATTTTGAATCTGGCTTGAACCAGTTAAAAAAAATGGATTCCTGAAATTATGCAAATTAGCGCATATTTAGAGCATATAATGCCTAATTTGCATATTTATCCATAAGATTTCAGAAAACTTGTAATACAAAAAAGATGCTCCTTAATGTACCTAACAAACTGGGGGAGTTTGATGGTGATACCTATTAAGGATTTTTTTTTTCCTATTCACCTGGGGTGTCTCCCCTTAAATTCAACAAACAGTATTTTGTTATGCTGAAAATGGTATAGGCCTGGGGAGCTATGGAAAGCTCTGCCTGCTGCCTGTACTAAACGGGGGAATAAGAAAAGTGGGAATAAAAATCTTAGAGGGAACTTAGAGGGAACACACTTACAATACACTGATTGCATCTGCGTGTGTGATATGTAATGAATTGCCTGTCGTATTAAGCAGACACACATCTAATTCCTTAGAAACAGATGATGGTGAAAAGGTGGATCCAGCACCCTCTGTCTTCCCTTCCCTCTTAATCACCGCCACAGTGTCAGCGTGGGCTGGAGGACGACAGGGAAAATTGCAGGTAATAATTCAATTGAGATCCAATCTCCACCTTCACCATCTCGCCTTTATTCCCCTGCAGTCATTGTTTACCATTAAAATCCATGAAGCTGTCACTTCTCCAACTCTGCCTGGCAAGATCCCGCTCTCCGTCAAGGGCTGAAGACGCCTTCCCAGAACAGCCACTCAGGCCTAGGAGGGGACCTGGATGGGGACATGGCACGTCTGTGAGCAATTAGAGAAAAATATCAACCGGACCTGAATGGAGAAAATTCATTTAAGTGCGGCTGCCGATCGACATTAGTCACCGTCTGAGGAGGAGAAAGCATTGGATTTCAAAGGCTCAGACAGACCTCCGCAATATCTTAAAACTCATTTTGATTTAATCTACTGAGACAAGGGCTCATGTCTGAGGGCTTACACTCTTGGGGAACAATGCTCATCGCAATGGGAACGACTCAGACAATAAAGTGTGAAATTGAGTCGCTGGATCCAATTCACGATTTGTATCAGAGCTTAAGTTCTCCTCAACTGCCCCCAGCTATACAGTATAAAGCACATAGCCTACTTGTACGCTTGCAAGCTAAGCAATGCAGAATGTACAGTATATTCCATAGCTTTTTTTCAAATTATCAGTTATACAAACAGAGTGATACAGTGCATTAATAGTTCATGAAAATTAAATATGCAATATTACTTTCTTTGGCACAGTCAAAGAAACGGAAAAGCACAGCACATTCCAAATAGAGACAAAGCAGTTTACTGGGTTTGTGTTCCAGCTTCCACAGTGCACCGTGAAATGAATATGCATGACCTGCAAAACCTTTCATTGCAATCTGGTATCTTAACTAGATCTCCATGAAGTTCCTGTGGAAAGTATCAGGTTAAAGGATAAACTCGACGGTGGAAAGAATCGAAGGACGGAGGATAGAGGACTTGCAAATTGCTCTGGGAAAAGAATGCTGTAATTCTAATCAAGGACTTAGAAGTCTCAAATCAGATTTTAATTGAAATCAATAGACACTTAATAGTGTCAAAGTGAAATGTTACTTTTTTCAGCATCCATGATCAGTGTAACAGTGCTGTACAAAGAGAGATCCAGTGAAAATCAATTAACATCTATGATCCAAGGAGACATTATGATTGAAATGAACTATTACATACTCGGAATGCTAATGTTGGATTGTGCACTCTGTGGGCGGGTATAACATTTACAGTGCCACATTTATCATATCATGTTAACTCCTAGAATAATGTATTTTCAGGGAGGGAGAGAGAGAGATCGCCATGGTTGATGTTATATAATATGACAGTGGATTAGCATACCTGCATTTTTCATTAGAGAGCTTATGGATCAGCCTTTATAGGCTGGCTCCCTGCTGCGTTCGCCAGATTAGCTTTCTCTTTTAATCCTCCGTGTTAACGCTGAGCAGCGCACTGCTAGCAAGGGTCCGGACCGCCGTGAATCTTGGGGATTCAGAGAGGCATCAGCAACAGATGAGTTCTCTCAACAAGTCTCGCTTGATGTCTACAGAACACCAAGCTGCTTGAGGTCCCTCCACACAGATGCAGCAGAGAGCTTTTGTCCTGTGATGTTTAGTGGCTGAACTAACCCAGGAGAGATTTCCGCTGACAGGACAGAAAGAGGGGCCTAAGGAGAATTTTCTGCTGTGCAGCTGAAATAAGTGTTAGTTTTAATTAATTTGCAAGGGGATCCTGATACATTAAGTAAATAATAAATGTGCCTTGGCACGAAGGGATAGGAATGGTGTACTCCTTTGGTTTAAAAAAGCACTTCATGAAAAATACATGTATTTACCTGCAAGCTATCGCAGAGGCCTCAGGAAGGTCAATGAAACTTTAGGGAACATTCTCTTTACTGAGAGTTATACCACAATAACATACTGTACTGTACTGTGAAGAACATATTCCTCTAACTTAATGGATGTGCTCCTGCTGTTGCGAGTGCTATCCTTCTATAAACGCACAGTCACACCTGTACCAGTAGTTATTGTGACGCTCGTGTGGCGGCCATCTTCTTGGATTTACAGTAGTGCCATACATAATTCTCAACAGTGTAATAGTAAGCCTGGAGCGCATCACTCTAATGTTAAACATGAAAGAGAAGTTGTCATGCTCTGGAAAATTGAAAGGAGATAGAAAGAAGGGCTCCCATAAACACACGCTTTACCCATCTCATAAAGCATGTAAGACAGCAAATGGAACAGCACAGACCAGGGTTTGTGTGGTGTTATGGTATGTCTATATGTCAACACTTGCAGGATGGAGCTAAGTGCTGCTGGCAGGCCGGAGCCAGAACACTTACACACACTTACACACAAACACGCACACACACACACACACACACACACACACACACACACACACACACACACACTGAATTCAGCAACAGTTTGGAGGGGCGGGAGGATTTCTCTTCATCACAGTTCCTCTTACCTTGCACTCACTTGTGATGAGAATTTTATCCTCTGACTGCTCTACATATTTATAGAGGTCCTCGGATACAGCGAGCGTAAAATTAATAGACAGCACCATAACTGGGAATATTCACTGTGCTGCGGAGATGGTGAATAGGACGGACACACACACACACACACATCTCTTCCTCTCTCTCTCTCTCTCTCTCTCTCTCTCTCTCTCTCTCTCTCTCTCTCTCGCTCTACATCTTCAGACCCAGGGCAAACAAGCAGGCCCTCACAAATACAGCTCCAGTGGGATCTGTCCAACTGGCAAACGCCCACTAACACACGCTGACGGTCTTCAGCCTACACATAATACTAATTGCCACTAACTGTGCGAGTCTGTACCCAGGCTAACAGTCATGTGAAGCTGCTGTGGCGGCAGTATGTTAATGTGTGTGTGTGTGTCTGTGTGTGTGTGTGTGTGTGTGTCTGTGTGTGTGTGTGTGTGTGTGTGTGTGTGTGTGTGTGTGTGTGCGTGCGTGTGTGTGTGTGTGTGCGGGTGTGCATGTGTGTGCATGTGTGTGTGCAGTATGTTCCCCTTGGCAATGTGGAAGGAAGAAATAAAAACTTCACAGAGTATGAGGCTGACTTGCTCCCTTGATGAGCGGACTACTGTATGGTAGAGAGAGGAGATAGCTCAGCACTATAGAATAGAATAGAATAGAATTTAATTTAAAGTTTAGTCTTGCCATATATAACCAGTACAGGTACTTTGGAACTGTTGTCATCGCTTGTCCTCACAGTATCTTACACTATCAGCACTAATCACTTCCTCATTCCAGTCCTACAGTAGGTTCGCAGTTACAGTACTGTAGACATTAAAGGTTCCCAAACTGGCAATTTACTTTTGCCAGTTCAGAACTGGCAATTTACTATCCGCAATCCAGCAGTCTATCAAGTTGATCCTCATCTACTTATCCCATCCAATCTGGATAGGCAGTGCAATTAATAACATTCAAGTATACAGTTGTACAGAGTCAGCTGCTATTGTCTAGACTCTTGCATAGACAAGAGTCAATTGTTAGTCTATCCTGAATCCCATACTCTATCGTATAGGCAAGGTGTTCAATTGTTCAAGTGTTGTCAGGTGTTGGTTCAAGTGATCGGAGAGGAGATGTGTTATGTGCTAAATCATAAAGGTAACGGGGCCCTGAAATAAGCCAATCAGTCAGTCAATACAAGCTATTGAATGAAAACAGCCTGATGGTGTGTGAGGATAATAAAAGTGCTGGGGTTTGGCCTACAGTATGTGCTTTGTCCCTTTTGCATTATCGCAGAGAGTATCTCAATGAATATTAATGGCCTTGGTCATTTTGGATTTAGCGGCAGCTCACCACCCAGACCTATTCCCCGAAGTGTACAGCAGCATGGCTAATAGCTAGGATTGTCCACTGGCAATGAATTGAGTCTGTTCATGCAGCTATGAACCTGGCACCCAGAGCAGTAAGAGGATAGTTCATTAACATTATAATTCACATTTGGCACCGGGGTCCTTGCTGTGATACGAGGTGCCAACAGTGCCATCTCTCTGAGCCCTCGTGTTTCAATAGAACTAAATCACCTCATGTGCTGTACCCCATTCAATAGCGGTCTGAAAAGCCTTACTCATCCCTGATTGACATGACTGATCACATTCCTCACACAGTGTTAAGGGATTTTATTTAACAGCGCTGCAGACATTGTGTCTCTCGGAAGAGAGAGCATCTTAGAGGACTCTGCAGTAAATATCAATGTGTTCCATCAGACCGTGGTTGATTTGGAACAAAATGCTGTTTTCACACATCCTCCTCTGGGGACTGCGGTGTTGGTTGTGGGATGTTTGTGGGATGTTCGGTCTGCTCCTCTCTGCCGTGGATATTCCTCCCCTGCCTCTTCCTCTGCGTGGATAGAGCTCCCCTGCCACTCTGTGAATGGAGACACTCCCTAGAATAGTTTAACAGTGTGGTGTTGCACCTGCTGCTCCATTCTGTGATACAGTACATAGCCTACATGGAGGAACAGGCCTCACCTCCACAGGGAATTAAAGAAACCTGCTGGTGCTGAATAAACTGTATGTTGTTGTGATATCTCCTGCAGACAGCCAGGCCTCTGCCCATTTCAATGCTCATTGAGCATAGCAAACATGACTAATGATGTCTTCATTTGAAGATAGTCTGTCAATGTCATCTTTAGTTTTGTGTAATGTGCTGTTACAGGTTTCTGCAACGTTCCAGTTATTATTGTGAAGAAAGAATGTGCATAACAAAGATTTGAATGTTAACAGATAATCATCTTCATCATCATCATCATCAGTTCGTCCACAGACGGGCCTCCCATCTTCGTCTCCTGTTATCCCGGTCCTCCATACGCCTGGCGATCTAATCGATGGTCTCCACTTCCGCATCCATCTTAATTATGTCCTCGAATGTTTTGGTAGGACGTCCTCGTGACTTGCGTCCGCGCCATGGAGATGTCTCCCATAACGCCAGCTTGCTGGACGGAAGCTCCTGGTGTCTGTAGCAGTGCCCAGCCAGCCTCATTCTCCTTGCTGCTATCTTCCCACTCACCCTTGGCCTCTCTCCGTACAGATCTTCAATACTCACGTGCGTGTCAAGACTTATGTCCAGTGCTGCATGTAACATTCTGTTGTAGCATCCGTCCAGCGACCTCTGCAGGGAGTGGCTCAGGGTCCAGCACTCACAGCCATACAGGAGAACGGCCTCCACGGTGGTGTCGAAGAAATGGAGCCTGGTTTCACGGGTGAGGTTGGATTTCCACATGTTGCTCATGCCATTTAGAGCTCTCTACGTGAGCGCCTTCCTCACTTTGAGGTTCTGCTCTGTTGAGTTGACCCAAGAGCCCAGGTATTTGAAGTCCTCAACCTCCTTCAGAGCAATACCCATAGTTCCCATTTCAATGTGTCAAGTATAGAGGTGATAAGAAAGAAAGACACCGCACACTCTGGTCTAGATGCAAAAAAAGATTTAAAAGGACGTTTCGGCATTAGCCTTCATCACAGTCTTGTGAGTATAGCGAATGTTATGATATGGTATAGTTTAATGTAGATTAGTATAATATGTATTTCAGTGGAGTGTAGTGTGTAGGCTAGCACTGATTGATCACGGGTCTAAGGGGGTGTGGCTACTTGATGGGTACCAGGTGTCATTAAAAGTTTGAGGACAGCTGCGAGACGGGGCCCTCAGGTGAGAGAAGACCTGGCCGTGAGCAAATCGCGAACTAACCGGCTAAGCTACACACACATTCTTATAGAAGACTTATCATCGTAAATATTTATAAACTGACTGAACGCGAAGAGGACAGGAGCGGGTTGTGGAGGCGTCGCACAAGGGAGTGGACACAGCTCGAGCTAGCCAAAGCCGAGACGCGTGTGCTCAGGAGCCTCAGGTATGTCCGTACTCACCTTAGACCCCTAGCTAGGGAGAGTTCCAACACTGAGGGTAAGCGAGGCCTACTTCCACATCTCATGCATGTAGGAAATCATAGGTTATAGGTCGATCCAGGGAATAACAGACGAGCCATAGGATAGATTAGATAGGACGACCGTAACAGCGAACATGACTTGAAGATAGTCTGTCAATGTCATCTTTAGTTTTGTCTGTGCTGTTACAGGTTTATGAAATGTTCCAGTCATTATTATTGTGAATAAAGAATGTGCATACCAAAGATTTGAACGTTGACAGATAATGGAAGACAAAAAACACAATGTGCTATTGATAGTGTTTGTGAAGGTGAGGGTGTTTAGAGCTGTCAACTCAGTTTCAGACATTTGTAAAACTATGCTGGTAAAAAAATGTATATGAAGACAGTCCATTAAATAACTGTCATCACATATATACAACACACCTTGAGTGGCTCTGCCTCGTTTGCACACTCAATATACCCTTAATTGGTCATATTAATTGGTTTATCAGCTTTGGATAAATATACTTTATAGTTTAAAACTTTCGAGCTTAAGAAAAAATACTGGCATTCTTTATGTGCTCCTCATGGAATGAGTTCCAAGAGATCTTCTTATTGGATGCCTTCATCTCGTTGGGAATATTCAAAAATGTGATGAATGAATTTGGAGTCAAGGTCTTGTTTGAAGGGGCATGTTTTAAATAGATATTGATGATGTTAAATGTATAAAATGTATTGCTGTATTGATGATTTTATATACTTTTGAAATGTGAATGTTTTGTAACCAGGGCACCACCGCAAATGAGACCTGGGTCTCAATGGGTTTTCCCCTGGATAAATTATTGAACAAATGATAATAATCAAATGAGACAATAAGCATATCCAGACTGTTGAAAATGCAATTGCTGTTCACACAGCCTCACAGAGTATGAATGCATAATAGTAATTGAGAGGAAATTAAATGATCAGCATCTCTACTATATATATATATATAATAATAATAATAATAATAATAATATAAAATAATAATAATAATAAGAAGAAGAAGAAGAAGAAGAAGAATTTACTGCTTGACTATTCATAGTGATAGAAATAAACAAGTCACAACACATACTGTAACAGCATATCAAATGACATCTGATTGTAGTTAATCACATGATGTGTAGCATACTGGCTTCACGGAGCACAACGCTGAAAGCATACACATACTGAAAGGATCCCACATTGTAGAATAAATTAAGCCTACAGACAAATAACCATATAAGCCACATTAACATTTACAGGTGTACTTGCAAGTGATGTATATCATTCACACAGAATATTATTAGGATGGTCTGTACATCTGTTACTGATCAAGCTCTCTCCAAAAAATCAAAACAGACATACAATGTATATGGTTATTCGGCTATAGGCCTCAATTAATGGACTGGAAACACGTTGAAATGAACAAGGATACAAGGCTATCTATTTTAGCTATTATATTTGTAAATTCAGGATGGGAGTTTATCTGTAATGAACATAATCTTGGAGCTGGCAGCAACATTTCACTGTGACTTGAATCTCTTGAATCTTGAATCATAACTAGTATGAGTCATGACCAGCACTGGAGCATCACATTTCCAGATGTCTTACATCAAATTAAATCTTAAATGGAATATTTGTCATTGAAACTAAAAACAGCTATTGCCAGGGTTATGGTAAATAAACCCCCCTAAGTCTAACATTGATTGTGGATATGATGAACGTCTGATAGTGTTAGGTCGACGTGTGACCATGGGGGTGAGGAGTTCATTTGCAATGAGACTGCAGAGATCACCCTGGCTTCTGGAAATGCCCTGGCCTGGGTGCGAAGGTTTGTCTGTCTGCACACATCGACTGGCAACAAAATACTAATGTGTTTATTGATGTATGAGAAAGCAAGCCATAAAGCTTAGACTATAAACAGATGATAAAGCATCAACCAATGGCCAATCCATATCTCAGTGAAGCAAAGAGAGAACCACACACATTTCTTCTTATACTTCTACAATACTGTGTGAGTGCCGATAACACACATGAAAAGAAGCACAAACGCACATACACACACCAGAGGCCCACCTTCAGTCCCAAGAGCTCACTATTTGGTGCTGGGCAGTTCCAAGAGGTCATACCTTCATATTCTCTTCAGTGTCGAGAGCTTGGAGCTCAATGCCAGACTAATTTAAACGGCACACAAAGAGGCCCTTTTTAATATTAAACTGAGGCACTGGCACTGTGAAAGATGGAGAGGAATTCTAGTCACTCTGAAATCCAAGGCAGCTCAGTACTTTTTATGAAGATAGACTCTATATGTGACTATTTCGAGTTAAACAGAAAGAGAAGAAAGAGATCTTCCCAAGGTTTTGGACCCCCCTCCCTGGGCACAGCAAAGGGATGGATAATTAGGTACGTTATCAAATTAGTCTGAATAATGATACATCTTCTTATTATTAAGGAGACTGAATTAAAGTGAAAGCTTCATTTCCAAAAATAAAATCTGTCCTTTAACTGCCCCCACCACCCACACACACGCCCAGAGCCACAACAACTACAGTCAAGCTGGAAAGTCTGCACACCACTTTCATCTTCTACACATTTTACTAAGTTACAGACTCATTCTACAATAGACTTCATTTTTTGTCTCAAAATTCTACACAAACTAGCCCATAATGAAAGTGAAAACATGTTTTTAGACATGTGTGCTAATTTATAAAAAATCAAAATGTAAAACATCATGTGTACTGTATCAGTTTGCACATCCTTTGATATGACACCCAAAAGTGAACTGAGGTGCATTTTGTATCCACTGAAACTGCTTGAGATGTTTCTACAGCTTAATTGGAATCCACCTGTGGAAAATTCAATTGATTGGACATGATGGGGGATTGCCAACACCTGCCTATATAAGGTTCCACAGTTGACAGTGCATGTCAGAGCAAACTCCAAGCCATGGGGTCAAAGAAATTATCTGCAGAACTCAAAAACAGGATTGTGTCAAACCATAGATCTGGAGAAGGGTACAGAAAAAAAATCTGCAGTGGCCACCATCATTTGTAAATGGAAGAAGTTTGGAACCACCAAGACTCTTCCTAGACCTGGCCACTGGCCAGACTGAGCAAGCGGTTCAGACAGGCCTTGGTCAGGGAGGTGAGCAGGAACCCGAGGGTCACTGACAGAGCTCAAGCATACCTTTGTGGAGATGGAAGAACCGTTCAGAAGATCAACCATCCAGACAGCACTCCACCAATCAGGCCTTTATGGTAGAGTGGCCGGACGGAAGCTACTTCTTAATAAAAGGTACATGACAGCCCGCTTGGAGAATCAAGATTCTCTGGTCTGATGAAATCAAAATTGAACATTTTGGCCTGAATACCAAGCGTCTAGTCTGGAGGAAACCAGGCAATGCTCATCACCCGGTTAATACCATCCCTACAGTGAAGCATGGCGGTAGCAGCATCATGACGTGGGAATGTTTTTCAGCAGCAGGAACGGGGCAATTAGTCCTGATAAAGGGAAAGATGAATGCAGCTACAAGTACACCAAGATCCTTGAAGAAAACAAGGATCCAGAACGCTCTCAACCTCAGACTGGGCATTGACAACATGACATTGACCTGAAGCACACAGCCAAGAGAACAGGAGTGGCTTCAGAGAAAGTCTGTGAATGTCCTTGAGTGGCCCAGCCAGAGCCAAGACCGGAATCCAATTGAACATCTGTGGAAAGAGAGGAAAATGGCTGTGTACCAACGCACCCCATCCAACTTGACAGAGAATATGCCAAGAGGAATGGGCAAAAATCTCCAGCAACAAGTGTGCCAAGCTCATAGCCTCTTTCCCAATACATTGCATTACAGTAATTTAGCAGATGCGTTTATCCAAAACGCCAATGTACAGTATTACTACTTGCCAGAACTCACAAGTGCATCTCCTTTCTAAACCGAGTAAGAGCATTATATAGTGGCAAAGTGCAAGAATAGCAATCTAAAATACAATAGGTGCTTAAGAGGGAGGATCGTTGTAGTACTTCTTGAAGAGATGAGTTTTGAGCCTGCGCCGAAAGATGGGCAGTGACTCTGCTGTCCTGACATCAGTGGGCAGTTCATTCCACCACTGCGGGGCCAGGACAGAGAAGAGCCGTGACCGTCTCGATCGACCACAGGGGCCTCGGAGTGACATGGCAAACAGTCGCCCCGAGGTAGCAGAGTGTAGCAGCCGGGAAGGGGTATAGGGTTTGACCATGGCCTGGAGGTCGGAGGTGGCTGTTCCTTTCATTGCCCTGTAGGCTAGCGCCAGAGTTTTACAGAGAAGGGAAGTAGTGTGGGAGAACCTGGAGTGGTTGAACACCAGGCGAGCAGTAGCTTTCTGGACAAGTTCCAGGGGTTTAATGGCTGACGCCGGGGCCCCAGCAAGGAGGGAGTTGCAGTAGTCCAGGCGGGAGATGACCAGGGCCTGGATGAGCACCTGCGCCGTTTCATTAGTGAGGAAAGGGCAAATCCTCCTGATGTTGTAGAGCATGAATCTGCAGGAGCATATGACGGATGTGGAGAACGACAGTTGGTCATCCAGGGTCACACCCAGATTTCTTGCCGTCCAAGTCGGCATCACCACTGTGTCTTCAATGATGATGGCCTAGTCCTGGTGCGGGCAGCCCTTCCCTGGGAGGAACAGCAGCTCAGTCTTGTCCAGATTGAGCTTGAGGTAATGTGTCGTCATCCACACCGAGATGTCAGCCAAACACCCAGCTATGCATGTCTCCACTTGTGTATCAGAAGGGGGAAATGACAAGACCAGTTGGATGTCATCAGCATAGCAGGGATAGGAGAAGTCATGCGAGCGAATGACAGAACCCAGAGATGTAGTGTAGAGGGAAAAAAGGAGAGGACCCAGGACAGACCCTTGTGGAACCCCCGTAGTCAGACTATGCGGTTCCGACATCGACCCTCTCCATGTCACCTGGTAGGAGAGGCCCGTCAGGTAGGATGCAAAAAGGGAGCGTGCAGAGCCAGCGATGCCTTTCTCCTCCAGGGTGGAGAGGAGGATCTGGTGGTCTATCAAAATAGTAAGTTAATAAATGCTGCTGACAGGTCTAGGAGTATCAGGACAGAAGAGAGAAAGTTTACTGCATGGAGTGATTCTGTCACTGCAAGGAGGGCGGTCTCTGTTGAGTGGCCAGCCTTGAGCCCGGACTGGTGGGGGTCTAGGAGGTCATTCTGGTGGAGTTACGAAGGTAGTTGGTTAAAGATAGCACGTTCAAGTGTTTTAGATAGAAAGGATAGAAGGGAACCCGGTCATTAGTTTGCCTTGAAGCTGTAATCGCTGCCAAAGGTGCATCAACCAAGTATTAGGCTAAGGGTGTGTACTGATATGTAACCCCTAAATAATCAATTTTTGTCAGTAAAATACATTTTCATATTTTCTAAAAATCTGTTTTCACTTTGTCATTATTGGTTATTGTGTGTAGGTGTTTGGGGCAAAAAATTAACCCAATCTATTGTAGAATAAGTCGTTTAACGTAATAAAATGTGAAGAATGTGAAAGGGGTGTCCAGACTTTCCAGCTTGTCTGTACACTTTCTTATCTCCTGCTCAATCTCCTCTTCCTCCTCCTCTACCTCCACCTGCTCCTCCTCATCCACCTCATCTACCTCTTCCTCCCCTCCTCCTCCTCTACCTCCTCCTCTTCATCCTCCTCCTTAATCCCCTCCTCCTATCTCCATGTCCTGCCAGGCATGCTGCAGAGATGCAACGGACATCAATTAGAGGAGCATCGGCAGCTGTCAGAACCACCGGTGGGACTCAGCCTTGGCTCTCCTCTTTCTCTTACATGTTCCTTCTCCA
Organism: Borostomias antarcticus; assembly: GCF_949987555.1. NCBI lineage: Eukaryota > Metazoa > Chordata > Actinopteri > Stomiiformes > Stomiidae > Borostomias > Borostomias antarcticus. The sequence continues at coordinate 10,437,929 of NC_140235.1, forward strand.
GCTAAGAGGGAAATTACAAATCAATCTATTCATCGATCCATGGGTGAAACATGCTGTTGACACCAGGCAGGGCGATCATTAGCCCTCCAGCTACTTTTGGTGAATGCACTTGATTAATGTCCCATGAGGAGAAGTGAGAAGGTACTACTAGCTAAAAGGTGTCTCTGATAAGATTAAGGCAATCGAGTGGAGAAGGACTGTAATGTGTTTTCTTCCAAGACTTTTTGTGAGCAAAAAGAAGCAACCCAGCTAGCAATCATTTGTTCTAAGAATATTCTAAGAATGTGAAAACATTAGCAGAACGTGTTCCCCAATGTTGTGGGAACATTCCCTGCTAGCTGGGAATGTGGACATACTGGTGTAGTGGTGTAGGACATGACGCCGTTCTACTGACCATTGTCTACTGATGACAACACAGTTCTACTGACCATTGTCTACTGACCACAAAACAGTTCTACTGATATTGTGAGACCATCTCACTGGAAGGTTGGAATGTGGAGACAACTGATAAGGACACCTCAGACCTAACACATCCTGTCTCCCACATCCCCCTGCAACAGGCCAGGCCACATTCCACAGACACTCACACAGTGAGACAAAGGAAATTCCATTATTTGCCTTATTTCTTTAATAAAGTGAAATTGCTTCATCTCCACCATGTGATGCAAACACCACGTGAATAAGCCCGGTGAACCAAGTTATTGTGTGATGCACTGTATTGGTAATCCAACTGTATTGTGTGTTATAAATAATGATTCTATGCTGCTTAATATGTATAGCCGTTGTTTGGTATCAGTCTGAAGCTAAAATCATGTTGTGGAAATGTAATATCATGTTGAAAGCATAACCGGGATATTTGATGATTTCAGAGTGAGTAGATAATCTGAGCCTCCACTTCTATGATGGAAGCTGGGGGTCACTCTGGGTGATCAGAGACCAATCACGGCCTGTCTAGACCCACAGGACACACCTCACCTCTCTGCTCCTTAAAAAGGGATCAGACAGGAAGTTCTTCCTCTCATCCTCTCGTGCACTCGTGATTTCTCTTGTAACCCTCAACTGCCAGGGTCCGTGTTTCTCCAAGTAACACGTGACCCAGGATTCAAGCTTTGTGCCGGTGATAAAATCAGCTTGTATCCATGCTGGACTGCTACCTAAGATCTCTGAGTCGACACAGGGGCTTAGGAAAATACTCTTCAACGACCCACCTCTGGCGAGAGCAGAGGTTTTGAATGAGATATTTGCAACTTGTGAACTCTGAAACTAAACTTTGAACTCCGCGAACATCAACTTCGCGCAGCAACACTACTATCACTGTTCCAACGGGAGCGCAGGCGCGCTGCCCCCTTCATCGAACTGAGCGACCATCACGGCACGTGCCTCTTTCCTTCGTCGAGCCAGACAACCTCCGGACACCGCGCTTCACACACCACTGTAAAGTCGATATCCATGCGTTCTCTTTTGATGTGTGTATGTGATGCCAAGTGTTGTTTAAGCTTAGAGGATTTAGGATAGGCTGTGATAATCTGACATCATTCTTTTCATTTCTGCTGTGCTTTCATATTGCCACATGTGTTTTTCCATCTATTATTGTGTTATAATATTATTTTGATAATTGATTAGTATAACTTCACTAAATATTTTTGTCCACGTCCGAGCGTCATCACACTATCTTAGGTCATATTGTTTCCCTGTACAAAACAGGGTGGTGCCCCATATACGAGTTGATGTAATCCATGAAATCCATTTTACTTCATATTTGTGATAACCGCGGTATAATCATAAATTATACCGGTAATAGTCATAGTTCTAACCCTACAACACTACACTGGTCTGAAAATCTGCCTTTGAGCTGCTGTGAGACACCATTGTGAAACAAACACCACTGTAACCTTCTCTGCTCTGCTCAAAGACATGATAGAAAATAACCATACTTCTCACCTACTGTAGCAAGACAGGTGTGGACAGGCACCCTTATACAGAGACATGAATGTCAAAAAATGTGTTTTCAATAAGACCAAAATATACATAGTTTATCAGTCTGTGCGTAAACTAAATTTACAGTTTGAGCCTCACTGTATTGTGTCTGGCCATAGCGATTGGGCCTTGAAAGGTCACTGCTTATAATTATAACATTTTTGAGAGGTGTTATATACATGCTTACTGAAGCAAGGAATGCATTACCCCCAGAGAAAGAGAAACAGAACAACATGCACTCCTCCTCAGAGCGATATGCCCACTAATTGATGTTGGTCTTTTTTGTCCATGGTCAGTGTGTTCAGAAAGGTGTTTGGGTTTTTCGCCAGCCCCCCCCCCCCCCCCCACACACACACACACCTTGTTCCTGTCACACACTTAATTTCCCCAACATGGGGTGGAGGGGATATAAAAGAGATGGTTATTGACACATCATCAAGATCACTCCAGTTACTCTTTGCACTCCTGTCTGCCATGCGGCCAAATCGTGTCTGATTGCAGTTGCTTTTTTAATTGCTAAATTGATTTAGCTTAGTGTCATGAATCTTCTTACTAGTGTCCGACGAGGTTACGACTTTGACTTGTTTTTAACAATCCAGAGTCCACACATTCTCCTCAGTGGTTGAGAAGAGGGTTATCAAGGTTTTTATTTATTTATCCACAATCGTGTCAGCTTGTGTCCACTTGCCATAGTCACAGATCATTTAATCTACTTTCCACTTTCTTCATGTTGTCTTGATAAAGACAGATTTTAGTGATTGGGAGTAGAAGTCTAGAATAATTGTGTCGATTAGCCTATTATGGACAATTAGGGAAAGTGCTTTATGCACCTGACATTTTGTGTTTTCACAATTACATAATCCCCTTAGCCGAATCAATGAAGACATTCATACCTGATAGTTTTCCAATAACTCTACAAACCTTGCTTTGGTCCTGACCTGCGCTTCCTGTAGCCTTCGTGAAACATGACATTTAACTTAATGACCAGACACTTCAGCCGAGCTAGGTATGCACTTCTGACACGGCACTAACAGGCCCAGTCTAAGGGACATTGAAGCACTTCCTGTCATGCATGAATGAACACCTTATTACTACACCATGAACAGCAGAGGTGTCCTCCCATTGTCACCTATCTCTGCTCCCTCTCCTAATCTGCATTCCAAAGGCAGGGTTTTCCTATTAAGGGAACTTAATAACTTGCTAATATGCTACCTCAGCAAAAGACCACTCAGCATTTCAAATGCACTCTGCCATACTATTAAAAGAAGCCTTTGGGTATCTGAGGTGGTGCAGAGCAATAGTTGACCTCTCAGCATTTCTTTTGTTTGCTGCCCTGAACTGGTTCTTAAACAAGCAAAACCATATTCATTAGTATTCACATTTGATTGTGCTGGGATTTGACTGTCTTCATTTAAAGGACACATTCTGAATTTAGCATTATAAGCCATGTTGTAAGGTTATTTACGATCATATACAACGGATGATATCAAAGTTTCGTCAAACGGTGCACTCTTGAGATATAGCCCATCGTCGCTCACACACTCAATAGATCCACAGGTGCATAGACAAAATACAGCAAAAACACTATAAACTCTCGTTTTCAAAGACAGGAAACTCACCGAGTGGTCACTGGTGTCCGTTGAGGTTCTGGCAAAAAAAATCACCAAAGTCTGCTTCTGATCGGGGTTTATTGATCATATTATATTCAGAGATGTTTAGATTCATCTACGTCCCATATTTGTTCTGATCAACAAGCACTTCCAGCAAACACTATCAAATTAACTGAAGTGAAATACCAGGGGCCTGTTCCAGAAAGCGGGTTCAATAAAGCCTGTGTCTAAGCCTGAGGTTTGAATTTACTTATGCTGAGCTCAGCAATGCCGAATTTTCGGTTCCAGAAATGCGGAGCCCGGCTGATCTCAGTTGGCTCAATCAACCTTGAATAGGTACTGCTTGAACTAAGCTCGTGCAGGAGAACTATAACAAGCAATCATCAGTAGAGCTACGATACAATGATTCACCATGGCAACCGAAGACAACAAAAGATCGGCCTACGTCACCCCGGTGGAATGCGAGGTTCTATTGCGTGCTGGTGATTTCGGGCACAAAATGCATAAGAGTCAAAGTTCTAGTTTATTCAATGAACATGTAACCACACTGTTTTAATATTAGGCTAGCCTACAGGTGAAAAGTGGTGGAATCTCATTGATTAATGTTGATTAAGGCGCACTTGGCATATAAAAACCTAACGTTAGCCTACATTTGTTATAACACAATCTTAAAAGTGCAGAGAATGAGGTCTAGTTTCGGAATCTGAATCGGTTTATTGCCAAGCAGTTAACAACATACTAGGATTTAGCTTTGGTCAAAATACTGCATAACATTGATGGAGACAAGGGTGCAGGGACAAGATGAGACGGTGCAAATGAGTAGTACAAAATACCAATACAGAGGCATACAGAAACTGTATATAACAAACACTCAGTGTAAAAACTGTGGGGGTGAATTCCCACACAAAAATGAATGCCCTACAAGAGGAAAATGGTAAATGGACTGCACTTATATAGCGCTTTTCCACCTTAGCGGTACTCAAAGTGCTTTAAAGGAAAAGAGTGCAGAGCATGCGGGAAACAAAATCACTTTGCAAAACTATGCAGGTCGAAGTCTCAGCACCCAGAGCAGCATGTGCACAACTCAGAGACACAGAGGAGACATCCTAGAAAGGATAAAAGGGTCAATCAAGTCATCACACAAAATGGTGACAATGACAATAAACAGCCACAGACACACATTAAGCTGAATGGGGACAGGATTCCTGTTTTGATTGACTCATCAGTGAACATCATCAGTGAGAAGGCCTACAACTCACTGAGTCTCAAGCCCCGCCTAATGCGCTCAGATGTCAAAATATTATCCTACAGCTCCAAGGAAGCGCTGCCGATTCTAGGAAAATTCACATGCATTGTAAAGGCACGGCGTCAGAAATCTCATGATTCATTCTGTCATTAGGGGTGATGGCTGTTCCCTACTCAGCTACCAGACAGCTGATGAACTTGGACTGATAAAAATAATAAACGCTGTCAGTCTTCCCCCGGCCAGCCTCACAGTGGCAGACAAACTTATGAACGACCATCCTGAGCTGTTTGAAGGCATCGGCAAGCTCAAAGACTTTCAGGTAACGCTCCACATCAACCCTGAGGTACAGCCCACCTGCTAGCCACACTGGAGAGTGCCTTTCCACATACGCCAGAAAGTTGAAGCGGAGCTCAAGAAACTAGAACCGGAAGACATCATAGAGACTGTGACAGGTCCAACACCCTGGGTCTCACCCATAGTGACGCCTCCAAAACCCAAAGATCCAGATAAGGTGCGTGTATGTGTAGACATGCGGCAGGCAAACACAGCCATCATGAGAGAACGTCACCTTACACCCACCATGGACGACGTCATTCATGAGTTAAATGCGACAAGTCTTCTCAAAGCTAGATCTGACGCTACCAGCTCGAACTGCACCCCGACAGCAGATACATAACCACATTCACTACTCACCTGGACCTGCGGAGATACAAACGCCTAAACTTCGGCATCTCCTCGGCAGCAGAAGTGTTTCAGAATGCTGTTCATCAGACTCTTCACGACATTGCTGGCGTGAAGAACCTCAGCAATGATATCATTGTCTATGGAGCAACACAGGGAGATCATGACAGGAGTCTGACTGCTGTGTTTCAGAGGCTCAATTAACGTGGCCTCACACTGAACCGGAAGAAATGTGAATTCAATAAATCACGGCTGGAGTTCTTTGGATTCATATTCTCAGCATATGGCATCTCAGCGGACCCCAAAAAGGTCACTGCCATCCGCCAAGCAAGCAAGCCCAAGGATGCAGGCAAAGTTCGGAGTCTGTTAGGTATAGCGAACTACTGCTCCCGCTTCATCCCAAACTTTGCCACAGTCACTGCACCTCTGCGGTTTCTCACGAGAAAAGACACTCCTTGCCAGTGGGGTGCAGAACAGGATGCGGCACTGAGCACACTGCAAGCGAGTCTCACCAGTGACACCACGAAGGCATACTTCGACTCAAAGAAGGACACTGAACTCATCGTCGATGCCAGTCCGGTTGGTCTGGGGGCCATCCTGCTCCAAAAAGGGAAAGGAGAAAAACACTTCATTGCATACGCAAGCCGAGCGCTCAGCGATGTTGAACGGCGCTACTCGCAGACAGAACACGAAGCACTCGCTATAGTTTGGAGCTGCGAGCACTTTCACCTTTACCTCTACGGCAAAGCGTTCACCATGGATCATAACCAACCAATCATAAACCACTCGAACTCATCTGGAACAATCCAAGGTCCAAGCCGCCTGCCTGCATTGAACGATGGGGACTACGGTAACAGCCATACAACCTAAAAGTGGAATACAGGAAAGGATCAGACAATCCTGCGGACTACATGTCCTGTCATCCGATTCAAGCGCAAACGCCGACCAGCACCCGAGCTGCGAAAGTGGCTGAAGAATACATCAACTTTGTTGCACAGCACACCAAAAGCTATGACCCTGGATCAAATAAAGTGTGAGACACTGAAGGACGCCACACTCCAAAAGGTCAGTGCTCTCATCCAAGACAACTTATGGCACCCTATAACAAACACAATGCCTAACTACACAGCACTGAAACAGTATGAACTGCGAGCCCTGCCTCGCTGAGCTTCAATCTCGTTTTCCGGAGGTATGTGTCTGCATGTCCTGGCTCAGTGTCTCCTCCACGGCCTGCCAGTCTCCAGCTGAGTACACCAACACAAGGTCGTCTGCGTAGGTGTACTTCCTGGGGACTGTGATCGGCAGGTCATTGGTGTAGATGTTATAGAGGAAGGGGGCCAGGACAGATCCCTGGGGGACGCCGTTCTTAAGATGACTTGAGTCATCAAAGTGACTTGATCTAAAGTCGATCTCCCGCATCGGAACCCGGCCTGCTCCTGTGGGAGCAGCGGGTCGATGATTGGTTCGACACAGGCGTAGATGAGACGCTTGAGGATCTTGAAGGGGATACATAACAGAAAGATGGGGCGGTAACTCTTGGGGGTCCCCTTCAGGCTTGTTCGGCTTAGGGATCGCGACAACTAGGGCTCTTCTCCAGATTTTGGAGATCTTGAGTTGACTGCAAGGCAGGCGCGGCATGGAGTATAAGCGCCGGACAGATAGAATCAGGCCCCGAAGCTTTCCCTGGCTTTACATGCTGGAGGGCAGCAGCGAACTCCTCCAGTGTGAATTCGCCGGAGATGTTACCGACGCTAGGAGTTGTAGCCAGAGGCCAGACACTTTTTTTGCCACAAAATGTGATAATTCGCGGTCTTTGCCCTCGTATGTCCCACTTAAATTGTGGTGCGATTTTGTTTGCAGAGATGGAGCAGTGAGGGGGGGAGTGTCTAGACCTACCAGTGAGGTTGTTAAGGATGCTCCAGCTCCTTGCGGCTGGAGTGTGAGAAGTCGATGGAGTTAATGGCCTCCTCCCAGCGCTCTTGTCTCCTTCGGCTGAGTCTAGACAGCAGGGCTGAGGCAAGTCTGTCTGACTCAGCTCCAGGAGGGCCCCGGAGGAAGGCACAGTAGAGACTCTCACACTCCACATCCCAGCACGGTTTGTAGCTATTGCGACATCCGCGTGGGGATTGATTTTTTAGCCGCTTTCACCAATATGCCACAGAGTTCCCGATACGCCTCATCCACGTTGTTGGTTTTAGGTGGTGGGAGGCACCTTGTGGATCTATGGGTAAGGAGGCGGTAGCGTTTCCAGTTGGCCTTTCGGAAGTTCCATCGCTTCACCGGCTCGCTCGGGACGAGGTCCATGAGTTTAGGCATGGTTATCAGCGATGGTCAATGTTGGGACTGCGGGAACTTTCCTAGCACGCGTCTATCAGGGAGCCGGTTGTCAACGCTGACACTCGCGAATGCCAAGTCAGGATTCGTCTTAGTTTTCCAGTGACCTGAGACAAAGCTGGCTGCGCCCTTGGGATCATACAGCAGGGCCAGGCTGTTGTTAGCTGCCCAAGCAGCCAGGTTTTCTCTGTTGGATGTATTGGTGCTGTACCCCTAATCCTTGTGCTGACAATTGAAGTCACCAGCATAGAGGCATGGCTGGGGGAAGACTGGGAGATACACTGGTGGGATTTGCGAGGGTGGAGGCTTGTAGACGTTGACGATTTTAAAGCCGCCAACATCCAAGCACAACCACTCAACCTCTGAGCTAGTTGGGGATTGGTCAACGAGAGTCCAGTTCAACCTTTGATGGACAAACGTAGCGAGGCCATGCTTCCTGCTTAGGGTAGACCCAGCTAGAGCGAAATTTGGGAGAACTATCTTATCTGCTGTTACACAGTGGGTCTCCTGGAGGAGGATGACGAGGGCCTTGGTGATGCAGGCCAGGTGCTCGATGACTTGATTTTACTGGGGGTGAGCCCTTCGGAGTTCAGCTGCAGAATTCTGGGTTGGGAGCTCCAAGCTCCACCGGCTGCTCTCCCCGCCTGTGGCAGCCGAACACCTGTTATATTCTATGCTACACATAAATGTATACCCCAGTGGAGGGTGGCTATCTAAACTATACTTATAAACTTATACTACCAATGAACACATGGAGAGGCTTTCAAGTAACATCTGCTTTACTTCAATGAACTCCGGAATCCCCCGGCATGAGCAATTGACACAGAGCATCAACTTAGTAGACCAACTTAGTAGAGCACCGAGTGCCTATACAATCTACCACAACACAAGCCCGGGTGGTGGCCCTCAGTTGGCAGACTTTGCTTCGCTTGCGGTGGTTAATCACAGCTACTGATGGGAAAACGGGAAAGACAGGAAAATAAATGTCATTCTGCAACTCTTCGCTGTTTCGTATTAAAGGATAATTGAGCCCATATTTCAATTAAGTATATACTGTACAGTAGGCCTACTGTAATTGTTATGTTTGATGACAGGATATGCTGTGAGTTCAAGTTCACTACCATACAGTTGGTGATGTCAGATATATTATGTTAAGTTACATTATATGTTACACGGGAAGTCTGAGGTTAACTGTGAGGGTGGAGACAAATAAAGCTCAGTGGGATTTGAAACTGGAACATAGCCACATGTGTCTGTCTTTAATATAACACTAATGTACATACTGTAGATTGATAGATAGATGAATAGATAGATAGTTTAGATAGATTATTTATTGCCGAAGGGAAATTATTTTGTTGCCAAATATACACACTATAATAAAATACAAAACTCAACAAACATGCACAGCGGGCACAGAAATGCACAAAAGAGGCAGTACAATAAACACAAAAAGGCAGTAGGTATATGATCTACAGGTGTACTGTTGATGCTATTTTTCCTTAATGCTTGGATTAAGAATAAGAGCACGCGAGTGGTCGATTCAATCTGGGTAAAACAAAGACGAGAGCTTTATTCTTCAATACGTTTGCAAGCGGTCTCTCACAACAGGAAATGGATTCTAGTCAGAGAGCCCCGTCCAATAGAGGCGGAGCCCTTTTAAGGGGACAGTGTCGTGACATGATGTTTGACCAGCTGCTCTGGCAGACACAGATGGCAGTGAGAACTTAGTTAAGGTGTAATTCCCACAAACATTGTAAAACAATTAAACAGAGGAAACAGGAACATCAATAGAGTAAGATAAACAGAAACCCTATCTTGGCGTGAACACATGGGTGATTGTTGAAATTCTTTAACAATTCCCCAATCTTGTGGGTAAAACATCCACAACAATAATATAAATGAAAGAATCAACCATGTGGAATCAAATTATAAAATATCATCAGCAAGGTAAAAAGATAACATGATACTAATCTAATACAGATTTCATATATTCATGAGTGGGAAAAAAAAAACCTCTTTCTTTTGAGAGGAAAAAAACTTAACTTCAAGTTTCAAAACAATTCAAAATCCTTATTTCCAATGGCACAGACTTGACTAAGTTCTTGAGTTGAATGAAGGTCTAATTCAACTTCTCCTTTGAACATTAATGCAGTAATGGGTATCTCTGTAACAGTATTCAAACACTTTCCAATACACTTAAGAACAATGCCAATAATAATAATAATCAAAATAATAATCATAAAAATGATACCTAGAGATCTGAGAATATTTCCAGAACTTGAAAAAGCATTATCGAAAATTCCCCAAGCATTAAACCCATGGACAGTCTTTAAGATCTGAATACCTTTCATGTTTGATTCATGGAACTCTGTTAATGTGGCATTTGGATCTGAGATGAACGAACAACATTCTGACCCTACAATCGCGCATGTTCCTCCTTTACTAGCAAGAATTATATCTAAGGCAAACCTATTTTGTAGCACAACTTTCTTCATTTCATTCACCTCCTTAGCTAAGGCCGAAATTACTCTGTCCGATGCATTCAAGTGATCCGCCAAGACAGCGGAGAGAGTCATGAGTTCAGTTTGGGTGTTATACATGCCATAGTTAGGGAAAAATACACCAAAAATAAACTGAAAGGGCGATATAGCACGACGATGTCTATAATTGGATTGATGATGAATTACCTGCATTTCAGCGTGATCCACCTTCCTAATCATGGGGATTAAATGAGCAAGATAGCATCTTCCTACACTGTTGCTATTTAGGTTTGAATAAGCTGTATCGCCACAGACTAAAAATACCCCTTTTGGAAGGCCTATCGCTGAACCTGGATATAAGAATTCGTAGATAGGAGCAACGCAGGAGCTAGTGCCTAGATCATTAATTTGTGTCCTAACTTTTGTGTTGTATCTGAAAAGATCAATACAGGCTGTAACCTGTTGAAGAGGTACTACTTTGAATTGGTCGACTTGATTTTGATGTTCCATTTCTTGAGGATGCAATTTTGTTTGTGCTTTAATGATGCAATCGATAATTTGACATTTTAATCCAGAAATGGTAATTGAATTTCGCCAATTTACTGTAGTAGATACAGCTGTGCAAGCTAACCTAGTACTCGGTGCATGATTGTCTATTTTGACTAATATAACTTGAATTTTGTGAACCAATCCCTGTCCAGCTATTTCAGAAAAGTGTGTAACCTTGAACAGAATAAGGCGGGAGAAATTAGAAGGTCTATGATTCTCATTAACCTCTAGTGTCAATTTGCTTAGAATAACCTCTTCAATCCCTGTATAGGAGTTACCTAGTCTATCTAATCCTACATGAAAATGACAAGCAGAGGATTGTCCAGGAGCAGAGAAAACATGAGTAGCTAAACCCTGCCAGTCATAGTGTGACCATTCTGCTTGGGTTAAAGGAATTGGATAGAATATGGGCGCAGCAGTACTAAGAGGTACATTTTGACAAATCCAACAGTTAGCGTAGTTCATTCTATGTGCAAAGTCTCTGACTATACTAATAGCTTCATTAGGATGCTTCTTTTCCTGTACAATTGACTTAGCTGATTTGGTTAGGTGCATAGAGCAGTTAAACACAGTACCTTGAGGATAATCTGGAACAGATCTACAAATATCAACTCCATAATTCTTTGTTCTTGATACTCGCATAACATCTTTAGCTAAAACACACCAATAAGGAGAGTCTTTCTCTACATTAACTTCAGTCACAGTTACAATAGTAGAACCTGGGAATCGTTTGTTACTTTCAAATCTCACATAAGCAGTATGCAGCATCTTCCATCCATCTTCGTTTATCGTATAGACCCAACAGTCAAGTGGAGTGCAACGCTCAACGGGACAAATGAATACTGGAGTGTGTTCTTGTCTTTTCCTTCGTTCAATGGTTTCAGTTTCAGGAGAGAACTGGTCCGAGTTCTCTTTCAAGGGGGGTGCGAGTAGGCGTGTGAGGGGGAGTGTGGTTGGATTATGATTGGGCGTTGCTGGGGCAGGGGTCAAAGTTGTCATCATGACAGCAATGAGGAAAAGATAGGGTGTGTTATCCTTGGTCTGATTCCTCAGATGAGGAGACCAGAGAGTGAGCTTTCGCCCTGGTGGTGACACCGGGTAATGCATCTTGGTTGTTGGAATCTTTTGGCCGGCTGGCCTCGTCTTGGTTTGGAACCAGCCTGCAGTGGGTGGCGTGTACCCAAGACGTCCTCTCAGCTACTTTGATGGCCGTCTGGGTTGTCAGCAAGATCTGGTACGGGCCCAGCCAACGAGCACTATTCCACGCCTTCCGTTTCAGGTCCCGGATCACCACCCATTGGCCTGGCTGGAGGTGATGCAAGAAACCCTCTCTGGCATCCGGGATGGTCGCCTTCACTCAATTATAAGACCAATCGGTAGGCGCGTCGGTGTACATGGTTGTCACCTCCGGAGGTGTCATTGTTGATGATCTGAGTATGGTGACACCTTCTGAGGAGCAGGTCATCTGGAAACCTAGCTTACATAACAAGTCTCGCCCACAAAGATTCACTGGACAACATTCACTCAAAATGAACTGGTGTGTTAGCTGACAATCATCTACTTCCACTTTCAATGGAACAGTCACTCTTTCATTTTTCACAATGCCTGCAGCACCAACAGTTTTAGCCAGCTCCTCAGTCACTTGAGGACGCTGTGTTACGCTAGCAGTACTAATTACAGAAGAATGAGCACCTGTGTCAGCCAAAAAAAACAATCTTTCCCCATTAACAGTCATAGTTACAGTTGGATTATCAGATGGTTTGGTATGCAGATTAAGGTATTGATGAATATGAATGATTCTCTCCTCATGTACACACTCACTTTCCCTAGCTTTCCCTACCTGTCCTACATCTAGTCAGAAACCATTTCCCTGCGGAGAACTGACAGAGACTCCCGGAGGGGGTGCAGATCCCCATTGGTTAGGAGAAGACCTTTGTACCCTAGCGTATTGTCTACATTCCCTCCAGAAATGCCCTTTTCGCCCACAGTGATTACAGCGCTCATTTGATTTGTTAAACCTGCTGGTTGGTTGTGAATTACCCTGATTCCCTCTATTCTCCCTTGATTGTTGACGCTGTCCATCTCTCTGCTGTGGCTCTGTGCGAGCATTGGAGTTGAAGTACCTAACCTGTGCAGCCTGCAGCTTCACGTCAGAGTCCTTCTTTTCAGCAGCCTCCCTTTGCTCCTTTAGCAGAGTGAAACGTTCGGCAAATCTGAACACACCCACGACCTGTACTAGCGGTTGTGTTTCCCAGTTTACACACGAAGTCCTGACTTGGTCACTAAGGGCAGGGAGAACATTGTTCATTAATTGTTGTTTCAAAACAGTATTGTAGTCATTGGCATGCTTATTCATGCCCGAGTGGAGAGAAAAGGTTTTCTCCAGACGTTCATAAAAATCATCGAAAGATTCATTCAGCTTCTGTTTACAGGAGGAGATCAGGTCCCAGTTAGTTTGTGGAGGGAACCGGAGCCTGATTCTCTGCAGCAGCTGTATCACCTGAGGTGCAAATAAAGGATCATCAAAAGTCAATTTATCATCAAAATTACCCCTTATATCAGCCCATTTGAGACGTAGCGCAAGCCTCATTACAGCCTCAAGTTCCTCAGAGTGCGGTCTGTACATCTGAACAGCAGCATTCACATCTCTCTCAAAACTATCAATGTCCTTAGCAGGATCAGGTAATGAGGACGCAAGCTCCCGCAGCTCATCACAACGGAAAGGTCTTTAGACATCAGAAAAAGGGCTCCATGTGGCGTGACCTGGTTGGCCCAGAGGTGGTTGAGGTACAGGATTAATGCATCTAATCATTGGCAATAGCATCTTGCCTAATGCAGAAGAGAGTTGTTGTTCCTGAACCTGACCAGTAGACCTAAGACTATAGTGCTGATGGCCCTCGACTGTTTCAAGAGCAGGGGGAGGAGTAGTATCAGGGGGAGTCAATAAAGGAGGTGAGACTTTGGCTGAGGTGTCATCAGGAGTCATAGAGCCAGTCAATGAAGGGGATGAGCTAGTAGAAAGGGAAGTTTCAGGGAAGGAAATAGCCAATTTAGACTGACTGCTAACATCAGTACTGCTATGAGAATAATAACCTGGAGGGGGTGACATCTGAACCAACCAAGGAGCTTGAGAGTGGGCTCCAAAAGGAGTTCCAGTAGAGGGAGAGGGGAGATGTGAAACCTGAGAGGGGACAGATGACGGACCAGCAATAGGGGTCGTAAACCGTGACAATGCAGGATCAGGGGGGGGGTGTTGAACCATGGAGGTTGGCGGAAGTGTCGGGACTGGAAGAGGGGGGGGCAGCACAAGAGGGGGGGGCAGCACATGGGCTAGAGGAGGGACGATGCCCTGCTGAGCCTGAGGGTTTGGAATAGGGATGGCCGCATTTGGATCAGGATATAAACGACACGGTTCTAAAAGGTCGTCGTTGTCTGAAGGAGGAATTAATTTCTTAACATAAACAGCTTTAGCAGTGACAGAGTTCTTCCTAGCCTCCCTTTTGTTGCGGGCAGTTTCAGCTCTATCAATTGAGTCATTTGCAGCTGTCTCCCAAGCAAGAAAGTGAGACCAGTTAATGGCATTCTCTGACTTCCTACCTAGCTTAGTTAATTGAAACTCCTTAAGCTGTCTCTTAACTGTCCCTAGCAACTTAACAGACAGTGTACCAGACACAGGAGGAAAATCACTATTTTTAGCCCATAAAGTAATTTGCTCACACACACTCGGATCATACTTTAATGCCACTATCTTGGCAGCCCCCATTAAAGGTTCCCGTTTTGGTGCACTAGCAGTACTTCCCATTTTACAAATACAAACAAATATCAAAATTACAGTAAAAAAACAATAACTGCTGTGTTGAGAGGGTTTTTTTTTTTTTTCTCCTGTTACTTTTTTTTTTTTTTCCCCAAAATGGCAGACTTCAGAAACCAAAATGGTGGATCCTCAAAATGTTTGAGGAAAAACAGGACCTCTCTCTTTTTTTTTTTCACAAGCAGCAAAACAGGAAATCAAACCACGTGCGCACAAAGTTAGCTAAGCACGTGGGCTGATCAACACGTGGAACCAACCACGTGGATGAACCAGCTAGCACAGAGAAGCTAATCAGTGAACCAATAGCACAAAAACCAAAGCTAACAGAAATACAAGATACGTAGCTTGGAGCAGAATTAAAAGAACAAAGGATGAGCACAAGAGTGCCGTAGAAATCCCAAAATAACCCCAACACTTAACACAAAACAAAGCCAGCACAACACCAAACACTGAAATACACAACCAAACCGTAGCTAGCATGTACAGAAGGACAACACCAAACAAAGACCCAGAAAAACAGGATCAGAAACCCAAGACAAGACAAACACAATGAAACAAAACAAGGCCTACTCGACTCACTTAGCAAAAGCAAATCACCCGGGGTTTAAAAGTTCTCGAAGTGTAACAGCCACCTCCGTGTCATGCCCTTCACAACCGGAGTACAAAAAACAAAATAACGAGCCTCAGAACAACAAAAGCTCCGTCGAGTCGCAGCAACCTCACGCAACGCGGATCCCAAAACCAAAAATTCAAAAGAGAAGGCTTTTCGAGAGTAATAACGCTGTGTAGTACTCCACTATTCAGTACTGGAAACGCTGTAAATGCGTCGCAAACAAAAACCTAACCCTGGTTAGATATATAGGGCAGGGAGAACATTAGGCTTTTTAAGCGGGCATGCGGTCAACAACCGGCTTTAAGAACAACAACCTCAGAAATGCATGTACAACAACCGGTGCGAATAAAACTATGGTCAATGTCTCCAGCTGAAAAACACAATCGTACCACTATAATTTAGATTCACAACGTACCAGACCTTTCAGCGAGCTGCAGAGGAGAAGGGCATCGAGAAAACAGCCAGCAAATTACGCCAGCCGCTCGACGTTTGAGTCCCCAAGTCAAAACTTGTCGCGGATCCACGCATCGCCTCCGGAGCACGCGAAAAAAACTCGTAGTTGTCCCAGAAACCGCAATTCGGTTTTACAGACACGTCGCCATATTGTTGATGCTATTTTTCCTTAATGCTTGGATTAAGAATAAGAGCACGCGAGTGGTCGATTCAATCTGGGTAAAACAAAGACGAGAGCTTTATTCTTCAATACGTTTGCAAGCGGTCTCTCACAACAGGAAATGGATTCTAGTCAGAGAGCCCCGTCCAATAGAGGCGGAGCCCTTTTAAGGGGACAGTGTCGTGACATGATGTTTGACCAGCTGCTCTGGCAGACACAGATGGCAGTGAGAACTTAGTTAAGGTGTAATTCCCACAAACATTGTAAAACAATTAAACAGAGGAAACAGGAACATCAATAGAGTAAGATAAACAGAAACCCTATCTTGGCGTGAACACATGGGTGATTGTTGAAATTCTTTAACAATTCCCCAATCTTGTGGGTAAAACATCCACAACAATAATATAAATGAAAGAATCAACCATGTGGAATCAAATTATAAAATATCATCAGCAAGGTAAAAAGATAACATGATACTAATCTAATACAGATTTCATATATTCATGAGTGTGAAAAAAAAAACCTCTTTCTTTTGAGAGGAAAAAAACTTAACTTCAAGTTTCAAAACAATTCAAAATCCTTATTTCCAATGGCACAGACTTGACTAAGTTCTTGAGTTGAATGAAGGTCTAATTCAACTTCTCCTTTGAACATTAATGCAGTAATGGGTATCTCTGTAACAGTATTCAAACACTTTCCAATACACTTAAGAACAATGCCAATAATAATAATAATCAAAATAATAATCATAAAAATGATACCTAGAGATCTGAGAATATTTCCAGAACTTGAAAAAGCATTATCGAAAATTCCCCAAGCATTAAACCCATGGACAGTCTTTAAGATCTGAATACCTTTCATGTTTGATTCATGGAACTCTGTTAATGTGGCATTTGGATCTGAGATGAACGAACAACATTCTGACCCTACAATCGCGCATGTTCCTCCTTTACTAGCAAGAATTATATCTAAGGCAAACCTATTTTGTAGCACAACTTTCTTCATTTCATTCACCTCCTTAGCTAAGGCCGAAATTACTCTGTCCGATGCATTCAAGTGATCCGCCAAGACAGCGGAGAGAGTCATGAGTTCAGTTTGGGTGTTATACATGCCATAGTTAGGGAAAAATACACCAAAAATAAACTGAAAGGGCGATATAGCACGACGATGTCTATAATTGGATTGATGATGAATTACCTGCATTTCAGCGTGATCCACCTTCCTAATCATGGGGATTAAATGAGCAAGATAGCATCTTCCTACACTGTTGCTATTTAGGTTTGAATAAGCTGTATCGCCACAGACTAAAAATACCCCTTTTGGAAGGCCTATCGCTGAACCTGGATATAAGAATTCGTAGATAGGAGCAACGCAGGAGCTAGTG
Organism: Borostomias antarcticus; assembly: GCF_949987555.1. Classification (NCBI taxonomy): domain Eukaryota; kingdom Metazoa; phylum Chordata; class Actinopteri; order Stomiiformes; family Stomiidae; genus Borostomias; species Borostomias antarcticus. The sequence continues at coordinate 10,455,227 of NC_140235.1, forward strand.
CCTAGATCATTAATTTGTGTCCTAACTTTTGTGTTGTATCTGAAAAGATCAATACAGGCTGTAACCTGTTGAAGAGGTACTACTTTGAATTGGTCGACTTGATTTTGATGTTCCATTTCTTGAGGATGCAATTTTGTTTGTGCTTTAATGATGCAATCGATAATTTGACATTTTAATCCAGAAATGGTAATTGAATTTCGCCAATTTACTGTAGTAGATACAGCTGTGCAAGCTAACCTAGTACTCGGTGCATGATTGTCTATTTTGACTAATATAACTTGAATTTTGTGAACCAATCCCTGTCCAGCTATTTCAGAAAAGTGTGTAACCTTGAACAGAATAAGGCGGGAGAAATTAGAAGGTCTATGATTCTCATTAACCTTTAGTGTCAATTTGCTTAGAATAACCTCTTCAATCCCTGTATAGGAGTTACCTAGTCTATCTAATCCTACATGAAAATGACAAGCAGAGGATTGTCCAGGAGCAGAGAAAACATGAGTAGCTAAACCCTGCCAGTCATAGTGTGACCATTCTGCTTGGGTTAAAGGAATTGGATAGAATATGGGCGCAGCAGTACTAAGAGGTACATTTTGACAAATCCAACAGTTAGCGTAGTTCATTCTATGTGCAAAGTCTCTGACTATACTAATAGCTTCATTAGGATGCTTCTTTTCCTGTACAATTGACTTAGCTGATTTGGTTAGGTGCATAGAGCAGTTAAACACAGTACCTTGAGGATAATCTGGAACAGATCTACAAATATCAACTCCATAATTCTTTGTTCTTGATACTCGCATAACATCTTTAGCTAAAACACACCAATAAGGAGAGTCTTTCTCTACATTAACTTCAGTCACAGTTACAATAGTAGAACCTGGGAATCGTTTGTTACTTTCAAATCTCACATAAGCAGTATGCAGCATCTTCCATCCATCTTCGTTTATCGTATAGACCCAACAGTCAAGTGGAGTGCAACGCTCAACGGGACAAATGAATACTGGAGTGTGTTCTTGTCTTTTCCTTCGTTCAATGGTTTCAGTTTCAGGAGAGAACTGGTCCGAGTTCTCTTTCAAGGGGGGTGCGAGTAGGCGTGTGAGGGGGAGTGTGGTTGGATTATGATTGGGCGTTGCTGGGGCAGGGGTCAAAGTTGTCATCATGACAGCAATGAGGAAAAGATAGGGTGTGTTATCCTTGGTCTGATTCCTCAGATGAGGAGACCAGAGAGTGAGCTTTCGCCCTGGTGGTGACACCGGGTAATGCATCTTGGTTGTTGGAATCTTTTGGCCGGCTGGCCTCGTCTTGGTTTGGAACCAGCCTGCAGTGGGTGGCGTGTACCCAAGACGTCCTCTCAGCTACTTTGATGGCCGTCTGGGTTGTCAGCAAGATCTGGTACGGGCCCAGCCAACGAGCACTATTCCACGCCTTCCGTTTCAGGTCCCGGATCACCACCCATTGGCCTGGCTGGAGGTGATGCAAGAAACCCTCTCTGGCATCCGGGATGGTCGCCTTCACTCAATTATAAGACCAATCGGTAGGCGCGTCGGTGTACATGGTTGTCACCTCCGGAGGTGTCATTGTTGATGATCTGAGTATGGTGACACCTTCTGAGGAGCAGGTCATCTGGAAACCTAGCTTACATAACAAGTCTCGCCCACAAAGATTCACTGGACAACATTCACTCAAAATGAACTGGTGTGTTAGCTGACAATCATCTACTTCCACTTTCAATGGAACAGTCACTCTTTCATTTTTCACAATGCCTGCAGCACCAACAGTTTTAGCCAGCTCCTCAGTCACTTGAGGACGCTGTGTTACGCTAGCAGTACTAATTACAGAAGAATGAGCACCTGTGTCAGCCAAAAAAAACAATCTTTCCCCATTAACAGTCATAGTTACAGTTGGATTATCAGATGGTTTGGTATGCAGATTAAGGTATTGATGAATATGAATGATTCTCTCCTCATGTACACACTCACTTTCCCTAGCTTTCCCTACCTGTCCTACATCTAGTCAGAAACCATTTCCCTGCGGAGAACTGACAGAGACTCCCGGAGGGGGTGCAGATCCCCATTGGTTAGGAGAAGACCTTTGTACCCTAGCGTATTGTCTACATTCCCTCCAGAAATGCCCTTTTCGCCCACAGTGATTACAGCGCTCATTTGATTTGTTAAACCTGCTGGTTGGTTGTGAATTACCCTGATTCCCTCTATTCTCCCTTGATTGTTGACGCTGTCCATCTCTCTGCTGTGGCTCTGTGCGAGCATTGGAGTTGAAGTACCTAACCTGTGCAGCCTGCAGCTTCACGTCAGAGTCCTTCTTTTCAGCAGCCTCCCTTTGCTCCTTTAGCAGAGTGAAACGTTCGGCAAATCTGAACACACCCACGACCTGTACTAGCGGTTGTGTTTCCCAGTTTACACACGAAGTCCTGACTTGGTCACTAAGGGCAGGGAGAACATTGTTCATTAATTGTTGTTTCAAAACAGTATTGTAGTCATTGGCATGCTTATTCATGCCCGAGTGGAGAGAAAAGGTTTTCTCCAGACGTTCATAAAAATCATCGAAAGATTCATTCAGCTTCTGTTTACAGGAGGAGATCAGGTCCCAGTTAGTTTGTGGAGGGAACCGGAGCCTGATTCTCTGCAGCAGCTGTATCACCTGAGGTGCAAATAAAGGATCATCAAAAGTCAATTTATCATCAAAATTACCCCTTATATCAGCCCATTTGAGACGTAGCGCAAGCCTCATTACAGCCTCAAGTTCCTCAGAGTGCGGTCTGTACATCTGAACAGCAGCATTCACATCTCTCTCAAAACTATCAATGTCCTTAGCAGGATCAGGTAATGAGGACGCAAGCTCCCGCAGCTCATCACAACGGAAAGGTCTTTAGACATCAGAAAAAGGGCTCCATGTGGCGTGACCTGGTTGGCCCAGAGGTGGTTGAGGTACAGGATTAATGCATCTAATCATTGGCAATAGCATCTTGCCTAATGCAGAAGAGAGTTGTTGTTCCTGAACCTGACCAGTAGACCTAAGACTATAGTGCTGATGGCCCTCGACTGTTTCAAGAGCAGGGGGAGGAGTAGTATCAGGGGGAGTCAATAAAGGAGGTGAGACTTTGGCTGAGGTGTCATCAGGAGTCATAGAGCCAGTCAATGAAGGGGATGAGCTAGTAGAAAGGGAAGTTTCAGGGAAGGAAATAGCCAATTTAGACTGACTGCTAACATCAGTACTGCTATGAGAATAATAACCTGGAGGGGGTGACATCTGAACCAACCAAGGAGCTTGAGAGTGGGCTCCAAAAGGAGTTCCAGTAGAGGGAGAGGGGAGATGTGAAACCTGAGAGGGGACAGATGACGGACCAGCAATAGGGGTCGTAAACCGTGACAATGCAGGATCAGGGGGGGGGTGTTGAACCATGGAGGTTGGCGGAAGTGTCGGGACTGGAAGAGGGGGGGGCAGCACAAGAGGGGGGGGCAGCACATGGGCTAGAGGAGGGACGATGCCCTGCTGAGCCTGAGGGTTTGGAATAGGGATGGCCGCATTTGGATCAGGATATAAACGACACGGTTCTAAAAGGTCGTCGTTGTCTGAAGGAGGAATTAATTTCTTAACATAAACAGCTTTAGCAGTGACAGAGTTCTTCCTAGCCTCCCTTTTGTTGCGGGCAGTTTCAGCTCTATCAATTGAGTCATTTGCAGCTGTCTCCCAAGCAAGAAAGTGAGACCAGTTAATGGCATTCTCTGACTTCCTACCTAGCTTAGTTAATTGAAACTCCTTAAGCTGTCTCTTAACTGTCCCTAGCAACTTAACAGACAGTGTACCAGACACAGGAGGAAAATCACTATTTTTAGCCCATAAAGTAATTTGCTCACACACACTCGGATCATACTTTAATGCCACTATCTTGGCAGCCCCCATTAAAGGTTCCCGTTTTGGTGCACTAGCAGTACTTCCCATTTTACAAATACAAACAAATATCAAAATTACAGTAAAAAAACAATAACTGCTGTGTTGAGAGGGTTTTTTTTTTTTTTCTCCTGTTACTTTTTTTTTTTTTTTCCCAAAATGGCAGACTTCAGAAACCAAAATGGTGGATCCTCAAAATGTTTGAGGAAAAACAGGACCTCTCTCTTTTTTTTTTTCACAAGCAGCAAAACAGGAAATCAAACCACGTGCGCACAAAGTTAGCTAAGCACGTGGGCTGATCAACACGTGGAACCAACCACGTGGATGAACCAGCTAGCACAGAGAAGCTAATCAGTGAACCAATAGCACAAAAACCAAAGCTAACAGAAATACAAGATACGTAGCTTGGAGCAGAATTAAAAGAACAAAGGATGAGCACAAGAGTGCCGTAGAAATCCCAAAATAACCCCAACACTTAACACAAAACAAAGCCAGCACAACACCAAACACTGAAATACACAACCAAACCGTAGCTAGCATGTACAGAAGGACAACACCAAACAAAGACCCAGAAAAACAGGATCAGAAACCCAAGACAAGACAAACACAATGAAACAAAACAAGGCCTACTCGACTCACTTAGCAAAAGCAAATCACCCGGGGTTTAAAAGTTCTCGAAGTGTAACAGCCACCTCCGTGTCATGCCCTTCACAACCGGAGTACAAAAAACAAAATAACGAGCCTCAGAACAACAAAAGCTCCGTCGAGTCGCAGCAACCTCACGCAACGCGGATCCCAAAACCAAAAATTCAAAAGAGAAGGCTTTTCGAGAGTAATAACGCTGTGTAGTACTCCACTATTCAGTACTGGAAACGCTGTAAATGCGTCGCAAACAAAAACCTAACCCTGGTTAGATATATAGGGCAGGGAGAACATTAGGCTTTTTAAGCGGGCATGCGGTCAACAACCGGCTTTAAGAACAACAACCTCAGAAATGCATGTACAACAACCGGTGCGAATAAAACTATGGTCAATGTCTCCAGCTGAAAAACACAATCGTACCACTATAATTTAGATTCACAACGTACCAGACCTTTCAGCGAGCTGCAGAGGAGAAGGGCATCGAGAAAACAGCCAGCAAATTACGCCAGCCGCTCGACGTTTGAGTCCCCAAGTCAAAACTTGTCGCGGATCCACGCATCGCCTCCGGAGCACGCGAAAAAAACTCGTAGTTGTCCCAGAAACCGCAATTCGGTTTTACAGACACGTCGCCATATTGTTGATGCTATTTTTCCTTAATGCTTGGATTAAGAATAAGAGCACGCGAGTGGTCGATTCAATCTGGGTAAAACAAAGACGAGAGCTTTATTCTTCAATACGTTTGCAAGCGGTCTCTCACAACAGGAAATGGATTCTAGTCAGAGAGCCCCGTCCAATAGAGGCGGAGCCCTTTTAAGGGGACAGTGTCGTGACATGATGTTTGACCAGCTGCTCTGGCAGACACAGATGGCAGTGAGAACTTAGTTAAGGTGTAATTCCCACAAACATTGTAAAACAATTAAACAGAGGAAACAGGAACATCAATAGAGTAAGATAAACAGAAACCCTATCTTGGCGTGAACACATGGGTGATTGTTGAAATTCTTTAACAGTACAGAAAGTATTTAAAGTACAGACAAGTCCCCCCCCCCCCCCATAAATACAGGTGCATCTCAGAAAATTACTACATTGTGGAAACTGTATTATTTTCCGTAATTTAATTCAAAAAGTGAATTAAAATTATAGATTAATTTCACATGTAGTGAAATATTTCAAGGCTGATTGCCTCCAAGCCCCGCTTCACATTGATGCAGTAATTTGTGCAAAAGGAGCCCCCACCAAGTATACTGAGCATGCTGTACAATCATAAAGATTAAAATAAAAAAGGCTTAGAATACATAAAAGTTTCACTGTTTGAATTAAATTACGGAAAATAATGGACCTTTTACACAATAATCAAATTTTCTGCAATGCACCTGTAAATAAATAAACAAATAAATAAATACAAGGAACTCTCCCTCGTCACCCTGCCTTGATAAAGAGAAAAAAATATGATGTAGACTGCCCACTCCCCTTTAAAAAATAAATTAACTAAAATGCCTCTTATTATTTTCAGCCAGAAAATGGAGTTCTGCTGTGCAGTTCACAGCCTATTTTCCTTGAAATGAAGGTTTGAAAATGGAAAAGCAGGCTGATCAAAACAACTATTAAAGGACTGTCTGGGGAACAAAGCTGCACATCTGCTATAAAAGTGCATGGTCTTCATGAGGAATGTTTTGTCTGTTATTGGAATTTGATTTAAAGTCACAACATTACCCCTAACTGCAGGTGCTAACTGTAGCTAGGCTGATGTAGGCAGGCGCTAATTAGCTACTCTATCTCATGCAGCTTTAACGAGGAGAAAGAGCAGCAACTCTGCAGCTCTTACCAGAGCTGTATTTCTATGTCTCTCTACCTCTCCCCTCTCTCCTGGTTAGTTCGCTGGCTCATATGCACAGTTTTTAAATGGCCGCCTCTTCATACTGTAAGTCCCCAAGTAAACACATTCATGCATTTAAGCCTCGTTAGGTGTTCCTGGCAGACCGAAACAAGGCCGACTGCTGCTTTGCTTTCATGATTAATCCCATATTTTGCCCCCTGAAGGAGAAAAGATATAAAAACCAAACAATGCAGTGGATGAATTATGAGGAACAGAGAGCCATGGGGAGGAAAGCTACAGGTTTGTCAGTTTAATACATCCATAGTTCCAGTCAGTTTAATACGTCCATGATTTCAGTCAGTTTAATACATCCATGGTTTAATTCAGGGTAACTTTCTACCTCATTAGTGGCGAGAATCATCGCCATCACTGTAATCAAGGGAATGCAAATGAGATGTGATGGAAGGCGTCTCATTGGGTGGCACAGCATGAGCACACTGCCATTGACTTATTGTTCAATAAATTACTTCCAGTACAGACCCCGACCAAAACATTCCCACCCATGACATGCATTCTCCAACATTCTCTCTGGACTGATTCATGTGGTCATCTTGTAGAGTGAATTTATTAATGTTATTTGCCAGTGCACATTGAAAGACCCTGTGTGTGTGTGTGTGTGTGTGTGTGTGTGTGTGTGTGTGTGTGTGTGTGTGTGTGTGTGTGTGTGTGTGTGCGTGTCTGTGTGTGTGTGTGTGTAGATGGGCATGTGTGTGTGTGTGTGTGCACGTGTGCGATGGCAGGCCGCAGGTGAAGTGCAGCAACAACCACACCCATTGTTACCATCGTTAATGTAATAGGTGCAGATTAAGATGCATTGGCAACTTCTGTGTGTGTGTGAGTGTGCGTGTGTGTGTAGGTAGGTGTGTTTGTAGGTGTGCATGTGTATGTGTGTGTCTCTCTCTCTCTCTCTCTCTCTCTCTCTCTCTGTGGATGTTGGCTCCCATCTATGTCTATGTGTGTGCATGCATGTTTGTGCACACCAAGTTTTCTGTACTGTACAGTAACACCATGTCTGTTTGTTTTCGGTCTGCATTTATAATCAACTTTCCAGAGAGAGAAGAGCATCACCTGGTTCCTCCCCTGCTCTGCTGTCCCCTGCCCGGTAGTGACCTGCAGTCTAGTCTCTGACAGCTCCTCGTAGTGGTGCTGCTGTGTGTGTCCATGCTCCCCGTGACCCCAGGGGCCACTGGCCCCACTCCCCCCACGTCCACCAGAATGTGAGATCAACAGATTAATGAGCGGACCCATGTGTCACACAGCCGGTAGGACCCTCCGTCTCATTAGGGACACGGGCTAATGAGCTAAATGTGCCTCATCAAAATTGATGAGTCTTGTCTCTCTGAATAATCCCCCAGTGTTCAACATGTGACCATGATAGAGAGACAGCAAGGGAATGTTAATGGATGAACAGTGAAGATAAAAGAAATCCAATACAGTGTTCACAATTCAGTTGAGACTTTCAGTGACAAGCCACATTTTACAGCAGTTGGGCTTTTTATTAGCATTATCTCCATACTTCACACCCCATCACCACTAATGCAAAGACGTGAAATGGGCAAGGGCATAAGAATATCATTGATATTTATCTTTTTTTTTCTGAAAAATAAATCTGCCAATTATTATATATAATGTGCTCATTCAACCTTTTGACGATAGGCAACGGAGTATTGAAGAAAAAAAAGAAGGTGATAGGGACCATACAAAGCTACAGTACAGGCCATTATCACAGTGGATTCCTTCCCACTATGAATAATTGGTTGTGTTGCTATATGGTCCAGGCAGTTCTGCTGACAGATTCATGTATTTGTCATTTGTCTCCTCTTCCTCCTCTTCTACCTCATGCACACATCCCTATACTGTAGTTTCATTAAGCTTAGCTATTAGCCTTTATGCACAATTTGTCCTTAGGGGAGTATAATTTTTTAGTTGTATTTTTAAAATGGTGTTAGTTTGTCATCCTCTAGTAGTTGTACAAAATGCTTAGTGTAGCTTCAAGCTAGATCAGGCCAACCTGTTCCCAATTTGTAGCAGTTACTGTTTCTTCATCTTGCTTGCATCGCTTCACCTGGCCAGTCTTTTTTCTGCTTACATCAGCCCACCTGTGTTCAATCCAATTCAGTCAATCAGTGAAGCCATGCTCAGTCCAGAGTCCTACAACTCATTCCCATCACAGTATGTAGGCCTATTAAAATGTTTATCCAGGATTGCTACGGGGTAAATAAGCTGTGACATTTATTCTTTTTTTAGTTAGAGCTATCTGAAGCCAGCCATGCTCCTCATATTCACTGCAAAATCTCCAATGTTCCTGAAAAAAAAAAAAATCAATGGAATGGTAGATGTAGTGTGACATTTTTCAGATTTATACAGTATCTCAAATACTGTCAAATTGTATTTTGAATTCTGTCCTCATCCTGTTGCCATGTTGGCAACCCAACCCCACCCCCGCCTAGGATTACAGTACATCCAGCCAGATTGATTGGCCACTGATTGGCCGCAGTTACTCTGCAATTGGGAAGACAAGCCAAATCAGGCCAGGTCAAGCCTGGCTTATGTGTGTTGGCTGGCTTGTTTCTGTGCGGGACCGGTAGGACGGTAATGTCTGATAAATAAAGATGGGTCATGTCACCTGGATACATCAGTTCCAATGCTTCCAATGCTAATCCAGCACAGTGAGAGCGGGATAGCCAGTTAGCTCATGGGCTCACCTCAGAACTAGCAGCAGCTTCCATAACATTAATGGTAGCGGTCAGTGGCTAAAGCAGTTACACTGATGATTCCTGTAATGTTAGCTATTTTGCTGCAATGGATTAAACTTTTGTTTCTGGATAAAAGTCATGACTTGCTGTTTTGCACTTCCCTTTAGGTGGTAAATAAGTAGACCCAAGACACAGTGGGTTATTTGGACATCTACTAGGATCTTGATATTATATTGATATGAAGATATGAAAGTAAAGTATTTGCCCTTAGAAGTAAATTGTAATTAAAATGGTTCTTAGCTAAGTGTAGGCAGACTTGAAAGGTAAATTGTAATAATATCATGAATGAACAATTGTAAACATAGTACTCAACAGAATAGGTAATACTCAAGTCTTGATTGAAACTTTTCCTAAATGCTTTATTAAATATACAGACATGCAAATTAAAAGTAGCCATACGTTGTTATTTTGCATGTGCTCTCAGGACATGTTGTGGTTGTGACCATCTTTGTAAAGAAGAGAGCCAGTCAGTTGTCTATTATATAGACAAGGTGTTAAATTGCTCAAGTGTTGTCAGGTGTTGGTTCGAGTGTTCGAGTGTACAGTGGTGCATAGTCAGTTGTCTATTGTATAGACAAGGTGCAAGGTGTCACGTGTTCACTTGTTGGTCCAGGGGGTGGCATGGGGGGGCTGGACATCAGCGTTGCACAGCAGCCGACACCTGACTGGTGTTGCATCATGGTGTTCTCTGGCCTCAACCACACCAGGCATCCCAGCATCAAAGCTGCAACAGAACAGAAGGGAGATAGTGTATTAAAATAGTGCATTAAAATATTGCCCACAAATAAAATACAACCATACCATGTCCATAAAATGGAATGGCTAATACATGACAATGATAATTACCTAAAGTGCTCGTAACTCTTAATGTTTGGGAGCTTTTTGAAATAGCTACTCAGATGCTGGTGCCAGTTGTAGCTTTCAACAAGCACTGTGCCGCCCTCAAGTCTGACAAGCTGTGGGGTGTTGACTTTCTTCACAGGAGCGCTGTCTCTCACCACCCCAGCAATGTCAGTAAAAGTGTCCACTCTGGTCTTCCTATAGCGCTGCTTGATCAAGCCAAAGCACCAGTCAGGGGCAAACTTGATGTGGCCTGCAATCAGGAAGTGTAGGTCCAGCTTCAGGTGAAGCTTGTGCATGGTCTGCCAAGCACAGTACCACAGCACAAAGTTGTTCTTGTTTTGTCCACTGCAGTTGTCACAATGAAGGTCTACATGTGTTTCTCCAAATCCATAGTTGTTGAAGAAACGTAGTTGATGACTGCATTGCTGCTCTTACTTCACCTGCTTTTATGGTACCTAAACATAAAAAGCTCAATTAATGAACAGAAATACTGATCAGAAGCCATATTACAAGAAATTCCTAACTTGCAGACCCCACCATAATTGTAGTTTATGGGTTACGATTTGCTTAATACCTACTGGAGGAAAACATCCTCTCTTAATCCCTTCCCTTTAAACTTAAGACATAATTACATACATGCAGGGGTCAAAATTAACTTTTTAGCTCACCAGCCAAATGTCTGGTAGATGAAAAATTTTACCCGCCAAACCTTTTTTTCCCCAGCCAAAAATAAGATTTATATAAAACCTTTTTTGTGTTGCGTAGACATACAGTACATTTAATCTGCATAATAACATGATATGGTGGTGAATAAAAACAGTGGTCAGAGCAGATGCCTGGTGCCACAGCACAGGTGGTGTTGTAGTCCTATCCCCAACTGAAAATATTGATCTAGTGATTAGTCAACCCATTGCTAAATCACAAACTACTAAGCTATCCCGTAGGAATGAGCCTCTAACCATACCAGCTGGGCAAGCTGACGTTGCTAACTACCTAACCTAGCCCTAATTATATTGTCTTGCTCGATTGCTGTGCAACATATCAACTGACCAGTTGTTAAATGTATTTCACAACACTGGTTATTCTAGCCAACAATGTCAAATATAGAGGGTTTTCACGGCCCGTCATCTGTCGGCCATGTTGGAGGTTGACACTACTGAATGTAGATAGCTAGATAGATAGATAGATCAATAGACAGGTAGATAGACCTATCTATCTACCTATCTATCTAGTCGTTAGCCTAAACCTGAGCTTACACCTACTAAGCCTAAATTTAAACCTCCAACATGGTCGGCCGTGAAAACCCTCTATATGTGACGCTTGTTTTGGCTGTCTGGCACAATATGTTTAGCTACATTAGCTAGTCACGAGACAGTCCCAGTCAGCTGACGTAGCATAGCTTTAGATGACAACAAGTTTGCTTGCTGTATGAATAGTTTAGCTACGTACGTTGTGAGGCAAGGGTTGGTGACAAAGACTAGCTAGCTCGTAGTAGCTGACCTTAGCTAAAGCACTTTGAGAGAAAGTGCACAGTATATCTCCGACTCCCCGGGCCTTGAGTTAGCTAGCTAACACTAGCTAGCATGTTAGCTAGCACTAGCTAACATTAGCTAGCTATCATTGGGCTTCATTTCCTGAACTTAGCTTTAGCTTAGCGTGCAGCCAGGTTATGGGTTGGGCCATTCCAGAATTGGAGGACATTTTCAGTCCCAGCCATGAAATGTCATATAATATAAATAAAAATATTAAAACATGACATTGTTATGTAATTTATATTTGTCCTGAGACCAAACATAAATATAGTTGTTGAAAAAATGATTCCAAAATATTTAAAAAAATACCTAATAACTCTAATGCACCCCCCAAAACAGCATTTTGCTCTTGTCCTGCCTTCTTGTTGACCAACTTGCATATCAAATAGAACATTAAAAATATGTTTTAAATTTTATTTTCTTGCTATTTATTTATTGATCTAAGTCTCTTATAATTGTTTTATTATTATTATTATTATTATTATTCAACATATTTTAAATAGTTGTAATAATAAGCTTAAGTTGTGTCCCACAACATGCATGCAACCCTGTTACTTAAACCGATTTAGCCTAGCAGAGGAAGAGAAAAAACTGTGAGTTACATGTCACACAGGAAATTACATCATCAAGACATTAGGTAAAGAAATGGCAAGACCAAAGGCAAGTCCTCTCTTCAACTTTTCATATTTTTCAAATATTTTCAGCCTTGATTGACTGTGTCACTCTAACTAATGCAACCCTGCTACTCATATTACTAGAATATTATATAATATATTATATATTATATATAATAAATATAAATAATATATCGGCTTACAGCCAACGCACAAAAACATTTCACACACCAGCCAGTTCATGAAGCAGATAGAAGATGATACATACATACATACATACAAACATACAAACATACATACATACACACACACACACAAACACACACACACACACACACACACATACATACATACATACATACATACATACATACATACATACATACATACATACATACATACATACAGATGTGGGAACATAAGAATGTAACTTGCTGCAGCATTTCACGTCGCGGTATTTGGCAGGGAAATCCCGTTGGAAATCTCGTGGGATTTCAGACGGGTGTTATTTCGTTTTAGTGATGCACTACCGCCAGGTGGCGTCTTTGAGTAGATTTAGCAGGCTGGGCTCTGTTTTTCTCCTATAGTCTACGAATGAAGCATCATTAAATTTCACATTCTTTAATTTAAATGCTCTGTTGTAAAGCACTTTGAGCTGAAGGTATCTGTATGAAAGGGGCTATACAAATAACGTTTAATTGTTATTATTACCTTGTTCTCAAACACATGTTTTATCCACCTCGATGTAATTTAATTATTACGAACACCTATAATATATCTAGGCCTACAGTAGCCTATCTATCTCGGCAACTGACGTCGGGTCAAGACGTGGAGGCTGTTTGGTCAAATGCGCAAAATAACAGTATTGTAAATATATTTGTTAGTAAAGATATGGTGAACGTGAGGGTTTTGCGTTTTGTTTCTGGAACGCATTCAACTGTTAGGCTACTCGTAAACCCCGGAAGTAAATTTGAAGACAGGGCATAATGTAGCCAAGTCTGAGCGCAGTAGGCTATATGGCTTCAGCACGATACAAAGAAAAAATAAGCTTGATCGACTTGTGGATCCATACAAAATTGAAATAGTCGCCATGAGTAAAGATCACTCATTGCCAATCATATCCGGACATTAACTATCTTGTGCATAGCGGCAGGTTTGACAGTGAGACATCAACCGATAATTGTAATAATGCGATTATTGAAATGGTCTTGTGAACGCCTTTATCTGATTTCCAAAATCGGGGTAAGGTCCATAGGACGATTGTGGGTTTTCATTTGCACATAACTATATTTTAATAAAACATTGAAGTCCGCCTGTCAATGACTTTCCCTAAAATTGTGTTCTGTTGCACCCCCTATTGTTAAATTATAAATGAAAAAAACATAGGCTACACAATATGTTGTTATTTGAATGATCTTGAATATATATATTCAAGATCATTCAAATAACAAAATATCGTGTATGTTTTAATTTATTTATACCGGCCGCCAGCTGTTCAATGAACGGCTATAGGGAATGCGCAGTTTCGCGCTGGCTACAGCCTATTATATGAACAGTTTCGCGCTATGTAGGCTATTATAAATAGGCCTAAGTATTATTCATTGGGAATAGCTTGGACTCGCTGGGGACTGGTGGAGAGACACAGAGCCTCCCCAGACGCGACATCTCCAGTTGGCTGTGTATTTGAGCTGCAGCCTCAACCGTGCGTAAGAGCAGAGCGCATCGCTACAACTAGTAGCCCATAGCCATTAAAACGGCTTATTGTTTTATTCATATATCAACTAGATAATTCGATAATAATGAGTAGCCTAGTAGGCTATAAAATGAATTCAATAGGGCAAGCCTTAAGTTGTAGCCTAGGCTACAGTAGCCTACAATCACAAGACGCATAGGCCTAGCCTATCGTAAAAAGCGTTGCGTTCTCATAGGCCTATATTAACTTAGATAATTATTAATTATGCTCAGGTCATAATGTCCGTTGAAAATAATTCCCTCTAAGCAGAATTTGAATTGTATTAAAATAGGAAATGATTCCTTCTAGGTCTATATAAAAAAAAACATTTTTCTAATGTGTAGCCTATAGGCGATGAACAAAACAGCCAGAATGTAGCCTGCTTAGCGAGCGAGAGGGCAGTCTACCATAAAGTGTATAACCATAATGTAGCCTAATATATCTAGACTACATGCATTGTGGTATTTCTTTATATAGCCAATTGTTTCTCAATAAACAGTTATGTCATCCTCTGAGTCCGAATGTAGGCTAATAGACCGGCAGCTCTAAATGCCTTCCCAATCAATGAGACATGGTTGTAAAAATGATGTTTTATTGATGAAAAGGGTAAAACTGAAGAGTCATTGCATTGATCGATGCAGTCCGCTACCAGCAAACACTGAAAATACAGGTCCTCCAGCGAACCTGGACTAGACTATTGTAACCCCCCCCCCCCAAAAAATTCTTTTATATTCAAATAAACTGGAGGAACCGGTTTCCCTGGATCGTGGGAGGGGGGTAGCCTGCGTTAGCGGGTGCTTTGCCATGACCGGCCATTGAATTTATGTGTTGCCATTCATTTAAACCACCATCTCATCTAGACTAGGCCTACTTCTGTTGCTGCATTTTTACATTTATGCTTTCATGATTTTAGAGCGCAATAAACCTTTTTGCAGGATTCCAAAAAGTCCATCCATTCATCCAACTTTGTTCTGAGCGCAGCGCAGGCTGGTAGCCTACTGTCAAGGCTCACGACTGATGCACTCCCTTAACACGTCTCTTCCCAGGCCATCAAGATAATTTCAATATGAAAGACCTTGGGATTCCAGGAGTCAAGGCCGTTTCAGACGGGGAGCGACATTCCGCCTGCGTTCTGCTCGGAGCGGGGGACGCACGCGTCCTGCGCGCAGCGGGGCAAGCTGACTACAATTCAGCTCTTGTCGCGGGCGGGCGTGTGCAGCATAGTTCCATATGAGAACACTCCTCGGTCCAATTCCGTATAGTAGATCAGCCTGTGTAGCCTACTTTCAACGAATGTATTATTAGACATAATATCATAATAATATATAAAGCCTTCAACGACCTCCTGCTGCCTGCCTGATGGTCTCAGGGCTAAAGAGACCGCGCGATCATTCCTCTAGCTGCTTTGCTGCTAATGCGAGTTCGTCTCCGTTCCTGCCCGAGAAACAGAAGTTGAACTTATAGCATCAAAATAGCTACAGGAATCAACGTTGTAAAGTTATCTATCTGCTTTTTAGCCACCGACAGCTACCGTTAATATTATGGAAGCTGCTGTCGTGAGCTAACGTGCTATCACGGTCTCATCGTGCAGCTTCACAGCCTGCTATTAGCAGACAGCATTAAGTTGACAAAATCACACTTGCACATCATTAGAATTCCAACCATTTATATGGGATTTATCATTCAACTAAACATGGAACCTGAATACTACCTGATATTTCAACCTGCTGCCATCAGTGATCGGCGCGTCTGCTTGTTTGAGTCATGAATATCTTACGCAGTTACATTCCATGTGTCCCAAAACTGTTAAATCATTCCCCATGTAGTTCACTATGAGTCGCACTCAATACATCCATGGTAATAGGGAGGGAGTGAGTGAACCATTTCAAACACATCTCTGGTCAGCTCCGTTAGCCATCTTCCTCGTCCTGATGCCATGTTCCATATGAGAACACTCAGCCTAATGTATTAAACTTCTACTTGTCCCGACAGTTAACAGATATAGACCCGGCGACAGTTACATAGATAGAAACTATAAATAGATAGGCTTTGTTCGTAATAATTAAATTACAACCAGACAGACAACAAGGAGTTTGAGAACGGTAGGCTCATCTAATGTGCGAGCCAGCAATGGGTCAATGAGTGGTATTACTGCGCCCCTATGGGCAGGCGAGCGGTGGTGCGGAATGACGTAAAGCGCCTGTTAGAATACCGCGGGTCAAGTTACATTCTTATGTTCCCACATCTGTACATACATACATGATGGCTGCCACATGTGTGATTAATTCAGTTTGTTTGAGAATGTCCTTTTGCAGAACTTAAGAAGTTTTATTTGGCACTTGGCTCAACACGAACATAACTATCCCTTGGTGTCTATGGTTATGAGTTCAAGCCCTGGGTGACGCAGATAAACATACTAATACCTACTCAAGCATTGTATTGTTTGGATTTCAGACACATGATTTGAAAGATATTTTTAGTTTTAGTTTTAAATAATCAGTCTGGGCAGAGAACGCCCGGCCCGACCCAGTGCTGCACAGCAGCTATACTTTCTCTCGGTTTTCCTTTGTCAGTTTCTCTTTTTTTCCACCTTGACACAATAAGTCTGAGCGGCAACACCCTCGGCTAAGATGACACAATTGGAGCTATGAGCTTCAGAAGCTTGTTTTGCCACTGTCACCCATAGTATGCCCTCGAGACTGCTGGTATTAGAGTCTGACAAGCACTCTCTTTCTTTATATTTCACCATGGATATGGTGTGTTCTCACAAATGTTGTCTTTGCTGTCTGAATAAAACAAAAATAATGTCTGGCAACACCCCAGCCCAAAAGATCAGCTGGGTCACTGACATGTACTACTGCCTGTTCTTCCTTGTACAGTACCTCAGAGGACGATAAGCTAGTGCCACAGTGTCCTGACTTCATAACAGATCACAGAGCACGGAAACTGTTTTATCGGTGAGGCGCATTCAGATTACACCAAGTTACATCAAATCCAGGAGCAAAAGTCATTAACATTCATAAGCATAGAGGAAAATATGGCAAATAATAATAATGATACAAATTTCAAAAATATTTTATCAGGGGAGGATTTCTTCAGGAGGGGATGTTTGAAGCCACACTTGAATAACTCAAATGTAAAATGGCTTGGCCATCCTTTGAAGGATGTATACTGTCAAGATTATTAATGAGCAGTAAACCCAGGCAAGCCGAGCTCTGAAAGGCTTGGATGGCTTGTGATGATGGGGGAATTTCAGACACATTCCTGCCAGAGATATCCATATTTCATACCAAGAAAGGAACAGTGAAAGGGATATTACTGTATACAATGGAGTTGGGAATAATATTTGAGCCATGTCATTTGAAGCCAGGACTAGTCAGGAGGAAACATTCTAATTGTCCTAAATCCAAGGGAGTATTTTTGATTTGAGCTTTGGTGGGGACATTAAATGCAAGCACGCATAGCGCTCGAGGCAATTTTTTTCACTATATAAAATAAACAAGCACAAATTCCCAATAGCTGCGACCACATACGTGCATGTGCAGCACAGCGCGCATGTGCAGCAGCCAGACCCAATTTTTGTGGACCAACCAACTGATCACCAACCGATTAAAGCGAGTTATAAAGCTGCTAGTCGCAGCACTATATTAGCATTTAGCTTCCCAATTTGCCAACATGGTCAAATTTCAAATGCCTGCTTTTTTATCTGCAAATGTTTTGACATGGTAGTATGCAACCATGCACAGACAGTTTCCTAGATTATTGTTGTAAAAAGTTATAAGCACTTGGAAATTGTATCAACATTTTTTAACGCCAATTTCTCCTCCATTTTGGATTGGATCGTGGATTAATAGTCGCTTTAGGAAGTAGGCGTGACGGACCGGGCAAAACAGTAGGCCTACTTCATCAAATCTACCGACAGTGCTAAATGCAACTTATGTAAAAGTTAGTTGTGTCCAAAGGGGGTAGCACTAACACCAGCAACCTCGTGAAACACCTTTACCTTTGGTAAATGTGAAGCAGTGCAGCGTGTTTGACTGCTTTAGCGTAGCAGCTAATGCTAACGCTGTTGGCTCTAGCAATGCTGCAGCAGCAGATGAGCCAGGCTAAAGATGCAGGTAACACTCATTATCGTTATTATAAATAAGTCCCCCCCCCAATTCGCCTTATTCACCTGGCAGCCATATTGGTCAGTCTGGGGTGCGGATGCGGAAGTGCCCTTTGACTTCAATGTTAAAAGTTTGCTGTAAAAACACCACTTCAAGAACCGAAATAGTCAAAATAACAGGCTGAATACATTATCGGGGTTACAAACTCATCATTACCAGACTCTGATTGTTTTTCACTGCCGTTGTTTTCGCGTTTGGAAATACAGGGAGGTGAATGAGCCATAGTTAGCCGTCAGCTGCATTCACTCCGATGTAAGTCTGGTAATGAAGAGTTTGTAACCCCAATAGCTATAATTATTATTATAGCTATGAAAACGGCGTGTTTATATGGCTTGTTTAATGTCAAAATCATTCCTATGCCCTTGTCATGAAAATCACCTTTTTTTCTTAGCACCCCCATGTATTGGTCAAGCCCCTCCTTAGCCCCTGGAGAGAAAAAATCCTGGCGCCGTCCATGCTGATGCTGCACAACACACAGACACAAGCAAAAGCCATAACATTTCAGATGAATTATTAAACAAAGATGAAAAGAAAGAAAGAAGAAAATATGTATTTCCTTTTTTGTTTTGTTTTTACTCTTAAGGGGGAAGATACCATACTGTATTTGTCAGCTCGGCCCCAGTGGGAGGCAGCCACTACCTGTGTGGAAGGTTTGCCTCAAGCCTACTTCACCCTGACAAAAATCGGCAAAACAAATCACACAATGAATTTCCAAGTCAGATACAATGTAAGCTTAAGCATTTTGCATTCTCCGTACGCTCGGCCTCGCCCAGCCTGTAAATATCGGTGTCTTGACTCTAATCCAACGCTGAATTGGAGCTATGGCAGCTGCTCAGTAAACACAGGGGAAATGTCTCCTTCTCAGCCTCTGAGAGAGGAGGCTGTCATCTATTTTGGGTGTGTTTGTTTAACCCAATTACAGTGCCAGCCATAGCACTGTATCCTGGGCCACTGGTGGTTCACTTTTGAAAACTGGGACACAAACCATCTTTGTGAAAATGGAAATGTCATCTGCTCACAGCCACGGCAGCTTGATCTTTACCTGCAAGAATGAGGATGTGAATGATGACGGGCTGGCGGGAGTGATAGGTCATAGGTTTTCTCTATTAAGAATAACTGTTATTGACCTTGAGTGTCATAATGAGCCAAGCAGTCAGACAGCAAACCAAACACAGAGAAAGAAATGACTGAAGGCCCTGATAAGGCAGAGCTGAAATGAAGGAGCCCCCCATGCTTGGCTGCATCGATAGCCCAGCTGCCCTGCTCATGAACCAAGACCCAGCTGCAGTTCACCTGAGGCTCCATTGTCTTAAAGGAAAATGCTCGTTTTTGACAACCTGGACCTTATTTACGACATATTATAAGAAGTTTGACTCACCCAGATCACTTTTGTGTTGTTCGGAGGCCTGTAGAAGAAATTTAAAATCCAGCGCGAGCCAGTATATCCATGTAATGGCGGCGCACGGGGCAAAGGGAATGCAGTTTCTCAAAATCCATTTTCGGCCGCTAAACGGTTGTTTTCATCAATCACATTGCATGAATCGACAGTTGATATTCCTCTACGCGAGCCATTCTTTCGGTTTTCAAATACGTGGTCTGTAGCCTCTGTAATATGATCTTTACAAGCCTCTCCCCCACTTGCTCCAGCACGCATGCGCACAGGCCAGCGCGCAGCCTGCTATTCTCCGGCTCACATTCTCTGCGCTACGATCGTAGTTGGTGCCGAGAATATTGTCGTCGTCATTCGTCAGCAACAATCCGATCGTAGCGCAGAGAATGTGAGGGAGCATAGCCAGTGTAAAGATCATATTACAGAGGCTACAGACCACGTATTTGAAAACCGAAAGAATGGCTCGCGTAGAGGAATATCAACTGTCGATTCATGCAATCTGATTGATGAAAACAACCGTTTAGCGGCCGAAAATGGATTTTGAGAAACTGCATTCCCTTTGCCCCGTGCGCCGCCATTACATGGATATACTGGCTCGCGCTGGATTTTAAATTTCTTCTACAGGCCTCCGAACAACACAAAAGTGATCTGGGTGAGTCAAACTTCTTATAATATGTCGTAAATAAGGTCCAGGTTGTCAAAAACGAGCATTTTCCTTTAAATCAGTAATATCAAGTCATTTCTTATAGTAGTGCCCAGTCTGTTCTCCAGCCAGAGTGTCTGCCCTCCAGCCAGAGAGATTAAAAGTTTCAAAGACTCAATATCTGCTCACGAAAGCCGTGCGAGACTGTGAAAAGATTGTGTGGCGTGAGAAGTCTGATTTTACTTGACTGATGGCCTCTCCCGTCAGTGTCTCCATGTAGACGGCTACCTCCGACAGCGTCTAAAGAACCGGGGGAGGAGGACAGGGCTCTCTCCTTTGGTCCTTTGGATGCCAGTTCATCACTCATTCTAATTGGATAGTCCTAATTCACCAATCCTGTGAGACACCAATCTTATTAATTTAATCTCTCCCTCTTAATTTAATATTAGGAGGCAGGAAGTGTAATTAATTGATGTGCACTAAACCAAGTCACAGTCACTAGGAGGCTGTGTGTGTGTGTGTGTGTGTGTGTTTGTGTGTGTGTGTGTGTGTGTGTGTGTGTCTGTGTCTGTGTGTGTGTGTGTGTGTGTGTGTGTGTGTGTGTGTGTGTGTGTGTACGTGCATGCGTGCTTGTATGTGCGTGTCACATTCACTTTAATCTTCACATCTCCACAGCCGTTTTCTTCTGCTCTCTAGTCTAATCAGCAAGAGCAGCCATTATGTTTTACAGTGAAGGATAACAGCTGAATCAAGTTGAATGAAATGGGTTGGAGGGTGCACACTTTGAATGATAATGTAAATATGTTAAATAATGAAATCGCACACTCTGGGGCTGGTGTGTAAGATGTTTATCATGCCAGTAGCTGTGTATTCACCTCTCTACAGGCTGTGTGTGTGTGTGTGTGTGTGTGTGTGTGTGTGTGTGTGTGTGTGTGTGTGTGTGTGTGTGTGTGTGTGTGTGTGTGTCTATGTGTCAATGTGTCTGTGTGACCATGTGTGAAATGTGAGGTGCATATGTGTGTGAGAGTAAGCATGTGTATGTGTGTGTGTGTGTGTGTGTAGTTGATCCCCGCTCCTCTCCCAGAACTGGATGGATGTGTCACTGTCAGACAGTGGCAGTCGCAATGCCCTTGGGAAATTACCATGGTTACAGGTGACAGGCAGTGAAGCAGAAAGATCCCGGCACAGGAGCAGATGCCTCCCCCTGACTGAGGGCATCACCAACACCCCCTCACTCCTGCTCTCTACCGAGGTAACTTTCACCCGGGACCAGGCCTAATAAGGTCTGTGTGGATGTGGAGTCTCGGCATGTGGACTGTTTAATTAGATCTTTCCACTGAAGATGCGTATTGTATGTCCGTTCTTTTGAGTGGGACAACCATCTAAGCGGTGTCCGTCCGTGAGACGCTCATCAGTGCTTACCTTCCACCCTCCACTGTGGGTTCAATCTCGGACCCTGCTCTGACTTCACCAACGCATGACCGCCTCTCATGAAGGGAGCCAGCTAAGGCAAGTGATCCGATGGCTCGGGTGGACGGTATATTATAATATACTATATATATTAAGGGGTGAGTTTAATCGATTTAACCTCGGTCACACGAGCGAAAGATTATATCAATTCAAAGACAACTGCATCATAATTCCTTGGATTTGAACACAAGGCAGTCGTTCTTGCTCCTAATTGTCTTGTCTCCTCATTGATCCAAAATCAATACAACATGCTGAGCCCATTGAGTCCGGAGACTTGTTACCATGCTCTTCTCCACAACTATCGGCACTGCAGAGAGAGAGAGGTAGAAATCACTCACAACAAGCCATTATGGAAGATAGCTGATAACTAATAAAGTGTTACCACCTGGATCAAATATACAGTACCTTGAGAGTATATACACAATGCTACAGTCACTGATACCAACCGAGAATTGTACTTTATTAAAGACCTTAACATAGATTGGTTCTCCAAAACATGTGCACTGAGAAAGAAGTTAAGTGATGTAGCTAGTGTCTGTAATCTATCACAGATTGTGAATTTACCCACAAGAGTAAATATCAGGGGCATGGGAATATTTTCATCAACTTGTATAGATCATTTTTTCACCAACTCTGTTGAGATGTGTTCAACGGTAGTATCTATACCAGTAGGCTTTAGTGATCATAACATCATTGCTGTGGCAAGGAAAACAAAGGTGCCAAGAGCTGGGCCTAAAGTAATATACAAAAGAATGTACAAACATTTTTGTGAAAATGCCTTTGTTGAAGAATTGAGTAAAATACAGTGAGGCAATGTGGTTAAATTAACTCATACAGAGGATGCATTACAATTTATTTATGAAATTGTTCTTATCCACCTGTGACAAGCATGACCCCATGAGGAAAGTAACCATTAGAGCAACCAAAGCCCCTTGGCTTGATTTGGAGTTGAGAAACTGTATGGCAGAGAGGGAACAACTAAAAAAAGCTGCTATTACATCCGGCAGATCAGTTGATTGGCAAGATTGACCGTTCAATGAGAAACAAAATAACAAAAATGAATACACAAAAGAAAAAAAAATAATTACAAATTAAAGTTTTAAGAAATTAAGGGTGACAGTAAAAAGTTCTACTTCTCAGAAAACGGCATCAGCTCGGAATTCCAACATGCATATAAGGAGGGTTAATGGTACCCTGTCAAACCTTAAATCACTACAGTGCAGAATTCCACAGGGGAGCTGTCTAGGCCCTCTACTACTGTATACAGCATATTTAAAAACAATATGCCATGTGTATTAAAAAATGCATGGTCATCAGCAGACAAGACGGAGGCACTTAACGTCCTTCAAAGTGAGTTGATGCTGGTATCTGATTGGGTTTCTCAAAACAGGCTGAAGTTGAATGTCTCAAAAACTAAGAGTCTAAAATTAGGCTCTAAGCATGCTTTAAGAACAGACCAGAAGCTAAGGCTATCCTTAAAAGGAGTGGTTATTGAACAGGTTAGAGTCTAAATTATTGGGTGTCACACTTGAAACGCTTTCATGGTCAACTCATATTAATCTGGTTTCCAAAATGAGCAGAGGCATTTCAGTCATCAGAAGGTGTGCCTACTTCTTAACTTTAAAGACTATGGTACAAGTAATACAATCCCTTGTATTATCTCACCTGGATTACTGTCCAGCAGTCTGGTCCAGTGCCTCAAAACAAGAGCTTAACAAGATCCAACTCACTCAGAACAGAGCTGCCCTCCTGGCCCTTCACTATTCAATGAGGGACATTGTGGAAGGGATGCATACCAGGCTGTCATGGATGAGGGTGGAAGACAGACTAGCTTCACACTTCCATTACCTAAATCTAATGCAGTAAAGAAAGCTGTAATGTATAGAGCTGTGTCAAACTGGAACACACTGCCATTACATCTAACACAGATTACCAGTAAGACGGTCTTCAAAAAGAAATCAGATCAGCGAGTATACATAAATATAACATAACATAAAATACATAAATAAATCACATTATGATATGTTGTGGGTTGGGTAGGGGTGTGATGTGGGTGGGTAGGGGTGTGAAGGGGGTGGGTAGGGGTGTGACGTGGGTGGGTAGGTGTGATGTGGGTGGGTAGGGGTGTGAGGGGGGAGGGTAGGGGACCTCTGTTGTCTCTCCACCTCTGAGTTTTCACCTCTGAGGAGTTTCACCCTGGGAATATAGGAAATGTTTCATTCTTTTAAATTACAAAGTGAGATAATCAATATTTTTATTTTATTTTTTAATTATTATTTGTTTTGGTTATGTTGCTTGTACAATGTGCATATACGTATTGTTTTGTTTGATTGTACAATGGTTTTATGTTTGAATGTATTATTTTATTTTGAGAGGACCCCAGTAAGAGTAGTCATGACTGAGGTAATGACTAATGGGGATCCTAAATAAACAATAAACAATACTCATTAACTAATCGTTGGTTCCTCAGTAACTACTATAGTATTCACCGTCTGTTCTCTAGTAACCCATCATTATCTACTTTACAGTCATGGATTCATAGTTGATCAGGAACTACTCATTAATGAATCGGTTCCTCACTCATTCCTTAGTAAATACTCACATTTTGCACCTTATTGTACAGTCTTACCCAATATGGTACACAAGAGTCATTAATGATTAAGTAATTATGAGGTAATGAAGGACTATCTACAAAGAACAAACGTCTTTATTTGTCATACAGAAGCGGCGATGCTGAAACACACACACACACACACACACACACACACACACACACACACACACACACACAGCATCCACCAATGAAATCCTTCTCCTGCTCTTTACCCATCCCATCATCCTTCCCCCAAGGGCAGCTGGGAGCAGACAGTAGTCACCATGCAAGAGCCGCACCCGGGGACCAATCCAAGTGCTCCATGGACAGCGTTAGCAGTTTGTTGCATGCTTTTCCTATTGGGTTATTTATGGGGGAATCCCTTGCGAACACGGGGAAACATGTAAACTCTGCACAGAAACCTGTGAGGCGACAGTGCTAAGTATTGTGCTACCGTGCCGGTTCTGTCTTGCTGAAGGACACTTCAGCACACTTCTGGGAGCTGGGATCGAACTGGGCCGGCCGCTCTACCTCCTACCTGTAATT
Source organism: Borostomias antarcticus (assembly GCF_949987555.1). Classification (NCBI taxonomy): domain Eukaryota; kingdom Metazoa; phylum Chordata; class Actinopteri; order Stomiiformes; family Stomiidae; genus Borostomias; species Borostomias antarcticus. The sequence goes on from NC_140235.1 coordinate 10,479,939, forward strand.
ACTCCTCTCGTATGATGTATGACTTTACAATACAGTACACAAAAAAGTACCATCGCCTGTACGACTACCACGCTCCTGCCTGACCATCGCCTGTATGACTACCACGCTCCTGCCTGACCCACGCCTGTTTACGGACCACGTTACTTCCTGCCCCTCCCCGGATCTCAATAAACGTGCCTACGGGCTTTCACCCCAATTGTGTCTGCTCTTGGGTCCTCCACCAAAACCCTAACAAACTACTCATTAACAAATAATTAATTCCTCACTCGTTCCTTAGTAAATATTAAAATTTTTGTAAAGTGTTAGATCACACTAATGATGGTACAGTTTGCCTATTGGTTGTCTTAGAGATCACATATCCATTGGTTATAGGGGCTTCCCAATGCCACTATATGTGGTGCATGTCTGCAAAATGTTTGACGCGTGCCGATTTGCCAGCGGCAATAACAACTGTCCAGAGCGTTACCTTTGCTTTTTGATAGATGTCCATTTATTCCTTATAGGTGACAGTAGCATCCCGGTAACATCATATAATTAGTTAGGCAGCCTAAAACAAGTTACTGCTCAACCCATCTGGCTCCGTGGCCACGGTCAAAAACTGTATGTTTCCCCCGGCATGCACACCTGTCCCAATCACCCCAGTGGTACTCATAGAATCCCCTCAGGGGTAACTGCCCCCCATTGGCCCAAATGTGCATTACTCCACAAATAACACACACACATAACAAATATGGCTCTTACACATTGGTTGTCTTAGAGATCACATATCTCACCATCCCCTGGGAAGAGGGCATGACAGCAGCCCACGAAAGGAAGCACCTCAAGTCCTCTGAGCTGGCAGCGGAGAGCCAGGAGGCTGGATGGAAGGCCAGGAGGCTGGATGGAAGGCCAGGAGGCTGGATGGAAGGCCAGGAGGCTGGGTGGAAGGCCAGGAGGCTGGATGGAAGGCCAGGAGGCTGGATGGAAGGCCAGGAGGCTGGATGGAAGGCCAGGAGGCTGGATGGAAGGCCAGGAGGCTGGGTGGAAGGCCAGGGTTGATCCCGTGGAGGTCAGGTGCCGGGGCTTTGTCAGCAAAGCAGCAGTCCAGCTGTGGAAAGCCATGAAGGGGCTGGGAGAAGAGGTAGAGAGAGGAAGCTATTGGCTGTGGCTCCGGAGGAGAGCCACTGTTTGGGGGTTAACACCCCAGTAAAGGCAGCTGCAGGGGGTGGCGGGGAGACGTCCCCAACAAGCCACTGCCCTCCCGCTGGGAGATGTACTGGAATAGAGGGTGAAACATCGGTTAACGGTGGCCTCCAGCTGACAACCCTGCAGCTGACCTAATGGCACCGGTGGAGGTGCGTCAGGATGAAATCCCAAAGCAGGAATAACACCTCACCTGTACAATGATCTTGATGTTAAAAACTGAAACCGAGTGTTTCCTCATGATTCACATAATAGGTTGATCTGTACAGAGCACCAATAGGAAAGACCACATCCTGCCTTGGTGGCCTTGGTGACTGGCATTCAAATACTCTCTGAGTTATCACTCCATCTAGTGGTGGCTGACAGACATCAGCTCGCCATCATCCAGGCTGCCATATAGGACATATATCACATTAGTCTTTTAGCAGACGTTTCGACTTACAATAATTGCATTTAACGTAGGAAGTCTGTGTACTACTACTCACCAGAATTCACATCTTCTTTCCAAACAAGTGACTAAGAGCATACTGTAATCTGGTGCTAAAGCCAAAGTGCATGAGTAGAAAACTAAAAATACAATAGGTGCTTAAGAGGTAGGATCCTGGTAGTACTTCTTGAAGAGGTGAGTTTTGAGCCTGCTGAGAAAGACGGGCAGCGAGGGCAGAGCGGGGAGAGAGGGGACGCTCTTCAACTTAAGATGAGTTTCCTGCCATCAGCACGCCATCACGACACATCAACATCAGCACAGGGAAGGAGGCAAGAGGAGGGTAGCATAGCAACACGGCAAAAGACATATCAGCCCAGCCGTTCAGGGCATGTGTGAGGAGTAGGCGCATGAATATATGTATATACTGCAGTGCCGGCATGTGCCATGTACTCTTTATGCTTTGTGCATAATGGCCTGCACTAAACACACATATCCTCACTGAACACACATCCTCACTAAACCATGTCTATGTTCTCACTAAAGAGAGTGAGAGAGGAGTAGGCGCTCTTATAATCAGTCCAGCAGATTGTGGGGCAGGTGTGTAGGTCAAAAATATATAATATAGCACAAAATAGAAGGGACTCACATACTGATAGGAAATGTCAACGATGTATGCCAAAAAAATACTAAATTCTACTTTTGTTGTAATCTTATATCAAAGTATACAATTTCTTACTTCCTGGAAAATGGTAGGTCACGTGCAATTACAACAACAGGTAGAATACCTTAGATTTTAGGCCAATAATCTCACGACATCCACCCGTCAATCAACGCCTCCTTCTATCGAATCTGTCTAAAGTTCTTAAAACCCGTCCACCTGTCAATGTTCCAATCAAATTCCTCTAAACATTATGTCCCACCCTCATAGCTTGTTTGCATCAGAAATATGTCAAACTACGGAAGTTAGATGGTCTCAAACGTCCGTTTCTGTGCGACTTTAAACCATAGTGCTGTACAAAAGAATGTGCTACCAAACAGTGAGAGAACAAAGGAAGAAACGTTTCAGTGGGGTCACCTTCGTCAGTCTGCCATATTGACCTATTTATAGGGACAGAGCTGCCTATTAACTTGTGTACTTAAAGGTACAGAGACATCAAAATACATTCTGGTCAATGGTATGGTCACAGATATTCTACAGCATAGATCCAAAATATCACAATCATCTAATGTTCTTAAACAATAAATGTCAATATAATAGGTAATAGGTATCAAAAAAGAGAACAATTAGAGAAAGCAGTTCAATGGCATTTCCTCATTCATGCCGGCAGGATGGAGGGTTTTGAGATAGAAGATCCACTTGCATTCCGTCTGTAGCAGAAGCTGTTCTACATCGCCTCTCCTCCGTGATGTTCTGATCTGTTGATTGGCACAGAAAGTCAGGGAGGAAACAGGATGGTTTGCATCTTTGAAATGGCGGTCAATGGAGGACTTTTCATCTCCTCTCCTGATTGCACTTTTGTGTTCAATGATCCTGGTTTTCACTTGTCTTTTCGTTTTACCAATATATTGAAGACCACACAGGCAGGAAATTAAATAGATGACATTACTGGAGTGACACGTCAAGAACTGCCTGATGTCATATCGTTTGCTAGTGATGTGACTCAAAACTATTTTGTGCGCTTGCATGTATCCTGGCAAGCTGCACAGGATCGGCAGGGATAAAAACCTATCATTTCAGTGAGGCGTCCAGAGACAGGGGGTGGCTTATACGTGTCCACTCTGACTAGAGAGTCCTTGATGTTTCTGTGTCTACAGTAGAATGACAAAACAAAGGCGGTTGAGCAAATAGTTTGTGACATACAGTACAGGATCTGAACTCAGGACATGCCAGTGTTTTTTGATGATCCATTTTACCTCCTGGCTCATTGGGAAGTACTGTATGTTGTGGCACAGGTGACAGAGCATTGTTTCTCTCTTCTGGGTCCTGGTTCCTTTGTATCCGTATGGCAAACTTTATTAAGAGCTGTGTCCAACCACCGCCTAGGATAGGAGCGAGCAAGAAAACGGACATACATTTCCTTAGCCTTTTGTTCAGAATCAGAGGTGCTCGAGCAAATGCGTTTCAGTCTCAAAAACTGGGGGTATGGGAGGCCCCTCTTTAAAGGGGTAGGATGGGCTCTCAACACATGTAGAAGGCTGTTCCTATCAGTAGGCTTAGTGAATAGGGTGGAAGATAGGCTGCCCACATTCAGACTTATCCTGGTGTCAAGAAATGTCCTCACTATGTCCTCACTAAACACACATGTCCATGTCCTCACTAAACCATGTCCATGTCCTCACTAAACACATATGTCCATGTCTTCACTAAACACACATCCTCACTAAACACACATGTCCTCTCTGAACACACGTCCTCACTAAATACAGATGTCCATGTCCTCACTAAACACACATGTCCATGTTCTCACTAAACACACGTCCGACTCCTTACTAAACATACATGTACATGTCCTCACTAAACAGACTTATCCTCACTGAACATTCATGTCCTCACTAAACCATGTCCATGTCCTCACTAAACACACATGTCTATGTCCTCGCTAAACACACATGTCCATGTCCTGACTAAACACACGTCCTCACTAAACACACATGTCCATGTCCTCACTAAACACACATGTCCATGTCCTCACTAAACACACATGTCCATGTCCTCACTAAACATACACGTCCATGACCTCACTAAGCACACATGCCCATGTCCTCACTAAGCACACATGTCCATATCCTCATTAAACACACATGTGCTCACTAAACACAGATATCCTCACTAAACACACATGTCCATGTCTTCACTAAACCCACATGTCCATGTCCTCACTAAGCACACATGTCCATATCCTCATTAAACACACATCCTCATTAAACACACATGTCCTCACTAAACACATGTCCTCACTAAACACACGTCCTCCCTGAACACACATGTTCTCCCTGAATATACATGTCCTCACTAAACACACATGTACTCACTAGTTTCACAACACTGTTGGCTCTTCATCTGGGTCTAATCTGAGCTCTTTTTCTCTCCCCCCCCCCTCTCTTTCTCTCTGTCCATCACCTTGTCTACCGATTGATTCAGCTCTTTGTTCAACTCATTTAATTAATTTATGCATCCACACACCCTGCATCTATTTAAACAGTCTTTTAACACTGTATCCATGTACAGTAAATATGCAAGCCGCATTCAGAAGCAATATGTGGAAATCAATGGAGCACTGAGTAGCCCAGTACAACCTGAAGCTGCTCTTGTCCTCTCATCCAGCTGCAGTCTGATCACCTCCAGGGATTCCTGATTGAGTAGGAAAGATAGCCTACTGCGGTGATAGCACAGCTGAGAGATACCCTACTGCGGTGATAGCACAGCAGAGAGATACCCTACTGCAGTGATAGCACAGCAGAGAGATACCCTACTGTAGTGATAGCACAGCAGAGAGATACACTACTGCAGTGATAGCACAGCAGAGACATAGCCTACTAGCACAGCAACAAGCTTCTCTCACTCAGCATATACTCATACATATTGGAGGTAGTAGTCATACTGTAAAAACATTAGCCCATAGGCCACCATTACTTTTAGACCTGTATTTTTTACATGTGAACCTGTGGGCTAATGTTTTTACAGTATGACTACTACCTACAATGTGTATGCCTTTAGTGTGCATGATACACTGCTTCAGGATATGAGATGTCTAATAGGTTTGGACTCTTTAAGACTTTGACCCTACTCGGGTCCAACCCACTTCCCTCCTATATATATTTCCCACCCCCTCTCACATGTTTGGTATTGCACCTGACGAAGGCCACATCGGCCGAAAAAGTTCTGCCATTAAATTCACCATTGGGAGCATTAAGTGTGCGGACTTCTATTCTTTACTTAACTTACTGTACTACTACAGGTTAATGCTAGAGTAGAAGACTGTTATATTGAATGGAGGGAGCCATGTCGGTTGTGTAAATTCCTATTCCTATACTGGTTTGTGTGGAGTAGGGATGTTATTACTGATTAATCGATTAACTGGTTAACTGATAATTATTAAAGTTGTTATGCCCTCCTGAGACCTGAGCAGCCAAATGTGGTGGTGCCCCAGAAACAGAGACTGAGACCAAAATAAGTTAACGTTTTATTAAAGAAAAATAATCCCTAGCCTAACCTATCTAGTGGAAAGTGTGTGGTGGCTTGGCAAAGTGTTATGAGGTGTGTGACTACTATACAGTATGTGTGTGTGTGGTGTGTATGGAATAGGGGGTGTTGAATATGTGCTGCGACACTACCTAAACTAAAGTCTGTGATCCAAAGGGCAGTCCAGAGGAGCAGTCCTGGGTCGAGCTTGGGAGGTGAGCAGTCCGAGAGAGAGAGGAGAAATCCTGGGTGGTAGATTAACGGGGAAGGGGATACTGGAGAGAGAGACGTGGGTCCTGGTGGGGCTTTGTCCTGATCGGGTGATGGGGAGTGAGGAGTGAGAGAGACGTGGGTCCTGGTGGGGCTTTGTTCTGATCGGGTGATGGGGAGTGAGGAGAGAGAGACGTGGGTCCTGGTGGGGCTTTGTCCTGATCGGGTGATGGGGAGTGAGGAGTGTAAATGGAGTTGAGACACCGGGGTTTTGGAGGGGGCCTGGAAAACAAACAGCAGAGGATGAGGATGAGGATTACTCTTAGTCAGGAGCACAGTGAAAAAGGTCCAACTGAAACAGGAGAAGAAAATGGCAGTGAACACGCACTGGAAAAACAGGGTTCTTGTAGCTCAATGAAGACTGTGACTAACCGTACTGAAGTCAACGTTCAAGCGTCGGGTCTCTGTCCCCTGCAGCTGCTTGTAGGTGGCTGTCCTGATGGGAATTGGAGGAAGCTGGGCTGATGATGATTGCCAACACCTGTGCTAGCTACTGTAGCTGTGGCAGAGGCCCGGCCCAGCTCAATTAGACAGCGAAGAAGACCTGCAGCGAGACTGTCGGGGGCGTGTCTGGTGTGGGTGCACAGCAAAAGTATTACCATGAATAAATGCCATGGCTTTTTGGTCACCTAAATAGCAAAACATTGTTTTTGGGGTATACCACGTATATTTGTGTAAGGATCCTATCAGTTAAATGGTTACATTTCAAACGAACAACACTGGAGGTTTGAAATTAGAATACTGGATACTATACATGTTGTGAGAGTTGGTTATCGGTCAGAAGGATTTGCCAAAATTTGCATCACATTTGTGGATGTCTAGTGCTAAAATCCAGTAGGACTGATAAGCAAAACTAATGAATACCAAGGCGAGACCGCAATGCAAAGCGAATTGGTTTAATGAATTTACATTGCAAAATTACAAAAAATTGCAAGAGCACTTTAAATTATACAATTACATTTAAATGAGAGACACCATCTTGTTATCGGAAAAGAAACTACTCAAAACAAATTTTGAAGCTAATTCTCAGACACAGATATGCAGTAAAATGAAATTGAATTAATAAGTCCCACAAAAGAAGCCAAAACAGTGTCTCTACCAAATAAATACTATAAATACATACAGACAGTAGAGTAACAGTAGTTTCCGACTGAATTTAGAGGCACTGTTGAGGTAGTTTATTAACTATCATCATCTGTTCATCAAATTGACCAAGTTTTAGAGTTGCGTACCAAATATTATTCTGTAAGACATCTTACAACAGCACATTGACATTTAAAAAGTGCTCAGTAGTATTATTTTGGCCACTCAACCTTAGAACACATGACAACTCCCTGTCCCCTGAGAGTTTTACAAAGCCATACATTTAAGTACCAAGCAAACAAAGACAAGAACAAAAACTTCAGCACCAAGGTTGAGTTACAGTATAGCTGTCAACAGTTATGAATATCAAGTCAGTTTGTAACACAACAACAACAACAACAACAACAACAACAACAACAACAAGATATGTTGCTACAATCTACAAATGTGGCCCAGCAGACAAAGTTGTATTCAGAATAGTTTATATAACAAGTTTCCCTTATCTATTGTTAGAAAATAGGAGGGTTTGGGAAACCAGTTCCCTTCTTTGTAATAAAGTCTTTGGAAGAAAATATGAAATTCTTCTTTGAATCCAGTGAAGAAGCCTCGGATTGTCTTGACAATATGCCATACGGGGGGTTGTACAATACGTCATAGACTTATTTCAGTACATGGATTCTTCAACAAGCCCATCTGAAAATGAGGAGTCAAATTAATGTCATTCATTAATTTATGAAAAATCTAAATGACATATATATCTAGAGTAATTGATGATTTTGTGTGTGTGTGTGTTTAGATGTGATGTTATATAATTACCTTGCTGGAGGCTGTTGAGGAGGTAGTGGTCGAGTTGATGCAACTCAGTGTGTTGATGATGGCATCCCGCTCGCAAGTCGCTCAGGGGATCCAGGGGGGAAGAGGTGAACTGCTCCATGGGTAGTGAGTCCACCAGGCTGGGGAGAGACATGCCGGAGGGCTGCTGCCCCAGGCTGGGGTCCTCCTGAGGGGAGCGCTGGTTCACCTCCAGCCCACAGCCCCGCCCCTGCTGGTAGCCAAAAGAGAGAGGGGCGGCCTCCCGTCCCGGGACGATGTCCAGATCCTTCAGGATGCTGTCGACATCCAGGACTAGCTGGGGTTTGAGAGGAGGGAGAACAGGGGAGCTGGCTGGGGGCCGGGGCCAGTCGCAGGCAGGGGGCAGGGCGCTCTCCGGGTGGGTCTGGACCGGGCTCAGGGTGCGGTACATGTCGAAGCTGCTGGCCAGGGAGGAGATCTGCTGGGCCAGGATGCTGATCTCCACCTGCTCCCTCTCGCTGTACTGGAAGGAGATCTCGGCGGAGGTGGGCGAGGGGTCCGGGGTCAGGAGGCCGACGCGCAGCGGGGCCACTCCTTGAGGAACGCGATGAACCGGGAAGGAGGTGACGGCGCCCCCTTGTGGCTCCAAAGGGAGGTGGAGGTCTTCGGGGTGGAGGGCGCAATCCGCAGAGCTCTCACACACGTCTGGCACAGGCAGGCAGTCAGGGACCAGCCGGGCGTCCGCAATGCATGCTGGGTAATCATATGTGGGAGATGGGCAAGAGTCGGGGGAGTGGGCGACGGTCATGGTGAAGACCGCCTGGTCATAGGCCTGCTCAGTGGCCGCGTGGCGGGTCTGGCCGGGGGAGAGGTGGCCAGGCCCGGGGGGATGCCCGGCCTCGGGGTAGCCGTAGTACGGAGGGGAGCTCTCAGGAGAGGACAGAAGCTGCTCCGTGTAGCCATACACGTCCAGCAGGAATCCGGAGCCGGCGTCTTCGTGCGACGGGGAGTGGGAGGAGGCGGGGCTGTACGGAGGGGTGGAAAAGAAGGCGGGGCCGTCGCTCGCGATGACGGGCGAGCCCCCGTCCAGAGACGTACAGGTCATGTAGTAGACACCTGACTCGGACCCCCTGCTGGTCTTGGCTAGGGGCTCCTCCTCCCCGCCGCTGGGCTCCCTCTGTCTCTTGGGGCCCCTGAGGGGGCAGTCGCCCTGAGCCTGGGGCAGCTGGGGGGCCGGGGAGGGGCAGGGGACCCGAGGACTGAAGGCATCGCTGTGGATCTTCTGCCTGAGGTACAAGGCCTCCGTTTCACTGCAAGAAATGAAACAATATAAAGTCTGTCATCCTCAGTTTCTCATGTGTGAGGAAAAGCTATTACAGCGCAGTCAGTTGAAAATATATGACTGTTCGAACGTGATTCATACCTGATAATGTAGTTTGTGCAGCTAATCTCCTGGTCTCCAGAGTTCCTGGTAGCGCAGATGTAGGCCCAGCACCAGGCGAGGTCTTTACACTGTAGTCTAAGCACCATCTCCACCTGAGAACCCTCATCTGCCTCCACTGGGAAGCACACAGAAAGACACTTTATAAATACCACATAAATCCACAGTCCTTATGAACTAATGAACTAAAACCTAGTTCATTTTTCCATTCCGGATGTTGTTTGGGCACATTGTAGTGTTGTTATGTCACACACTTACTCAGATTCTTATGCGAGCATGCGCTCAAGGACAGGTCGTCTGGGTGGAGGAGGCTGTACCACGATCGACCAATCATCTCCTCCGCTGAGTAGCCCAGGTAGAACACAACGCTGTGGAGACAAAGTCAAAAGAAAACAATGAGGAAAAACCTGAACACTGACGCACAGAGAGCACCCATCTGGTACGCACAGACCAAAAAAAACATGTTCCACCATGTACAGTAGGCCCATTTCACGATCTGATTCAGAGAGGCGTGTCTACCTGTCGGACATCCGAGCGAAGGCCATGTCCGGTTTGTGCACGCTGGCGAAGCTGTCCGGGGAGCGGGCAGCATCGCTGCCCCTCTTGCGATTGGCCGTGGCGGTGCAGAGGGCCACAAACACCCGGCGGTCCGAGGAGCGGGATGGGGAGGACGGTGGGACGGCCTGGTAGCGCCCCCGGACCAGCATGGAGCTGCAGCCGCCGTGCTGGAGCCTGAAGGCCTTGGAGGTGTGCATACGGCACACGAAACTTCTCTCTGAGGGGAGGGAATAACAGGCGCCAGTCACACGGATGCTCCAACATATGAAACCCGAGGTCAGTTCAGCTCTGCCGCCAGTGGGTTCAGACTCCCACCTGTTGACGAGGAGGTGTCCAGCTCCAAACGAGATTTCACTGCTTCTACGTCGGGGCTCTCCACCATGTCATAGAAGGAGTCTCCCTGGAGCACGTCCACCTGTAGGGGGCGAGTCGCCGTTAGGTACCGCGCTACCGTATCGGCCCCAACGCCAGGGTGAGAAACAGGCAGCACAGACTGAGCTGTGCAGTAACTCACCATACTTCCAACCACCAGCCAGCTCAATACATTACATTACATTACATTACATCACAGTCATTTAGCACACGCTTTTATCCAAAGCCACTTACAATAATTGCATTTAACTTAATTGTAGGTAGTCAGTGCACTACTACTGGCCTCTCCCTTTCTAAACAAGCGACCAAGAGCATAATCTAGTGCTGAAGCCAAAGTGCAGGTGTAGCAAATGATAAATACAATAAGGTTCACTCACCATGGAGTGGCCCAAGTATTCAGAGACGTTCTCCGACACGTAGACCAGCCTCCCCTCTGGCGTGAGGACCAGGATGAAGCCGTCCAGGGCGCTGAGGAAGGGCTCGTACGGCAAGCAGCACTCAGGGCCCGGTCCAGCTGTGAGCCCTGGGAGGAGGAGAACCAGCTCAAGCTTAGACCCAACACACACCCAGCGGGCAGCCAGCTAGCCAGCCAGGAAGGTCTGGGTACAGTGTAGTACATTCCCCTTAGGTACAGACAAGGACTTAGATCCAGTTCTGTTTAACGTGCAGAAGCTCAGTGAATTCACAGCAGGGGAGGTTAACGACAGTTCAGATATATAAAGTGTGTTACTGGCTCTGCCTTTCAGCTTGGTCAAGTCTGATGTGGGACGGCAGTCCTACCCTGGAGGACGACGGTCTTCCTGATGTAGGTGCAGATGACGGACATGGAGTGCAGGTAGGAGAGGCGCTCCTGGTCTTCCGGGCCGATGGGCAGCAGGGAGCGCATGCTTCGGATCTCCCCGTTGATCTGGTCCCTCCGGGCTTTGGACGCCCCTTTAGTGGACCTGTTGGAGACAGCCATGGCCACAACGCGCATCAGGATCGGAAGGGGATCGACAGAAGGCGTTCAAAAGTGCAGTCCAGAACTCGTCACAGCGCCTCTTTTGCTCTCAAATCTGCTGCCTGTCTACTGGGTCCTGTAGTGTGTCGCTACAGAGAGACCCCCGGGCATCACTTCCTGTTCCCCACAGGCTCAATAGAAACCTGAATTGGAACTTGAATTGGAGGTGCTGGGGTTCCTATGGAAACGGCATCCCTGAGAGGCAGAGCTGAGGGCGCTGGCGGTGCGCTTGTCTCTGTGATCAGTGTCCTGTCTGTCTGTCTGTCTGTCTGTCTGTCTGTGTCTGGGCCCGCGGAGGGAGAGCCGGTGGCTTTTATGGCCGGAGGGCAGCAGCGTGGGCGTCGGACGCCAGGGGAGGCTGGGCTTCTGTTCTGGTGCTCGGCTTCTCTGTTGCCTTATAAAGAGGATGTCCATGGAGCTGAGGGGACCCCACGTCACACACCCTAGATACAACCACAAAAGGTTCTTTCTCTACCCTTACCTCTCTCTCTCTCTCTCTCTCTCTCTCCCTCTCTCCCTTTCGATCATAGCAGAGGGGAAATTCTGAATCTCTCAGATACATTGATTGTGCCCTGGAGCATTCTTGTCACTACAAATTTGGACTGGGATGTAATTATTGAAGTTTAATAAAAGTGTTGGGCCTTTTTAGCAGGCTACCCTATAAAAGATGAGCAACATTCTGCATGAGAGCTGAGTGACCTGAATTAATATAGTCAAGTCAAGCTCTCTAAAACAGTAACTAGGCAACAGGTGATCATTGCTCTCTGTAAAGCGCATTGTGTTGCCTCTGTCTATGAAATGCGCTATAGGCCTACAAATAAAGTTTGATTTGATTTGATCATGAAGGTAGGCTATAGAATAATAATAAGTAGGCTACCTCGGACCTGATAAATGAATAAATGAATAAACAATAAAACTACTAAAAACTGTTTAGACACAAACTCTAAAAAGGTGCAAACATGAACTCATATGCAACAGCTATGCTTGACTGACCTGAATCTTTTGCAGCGTTCTCGGCGGGTATCCACAGTGAAAGGATGCGACGAACAAGGAGATGATCCGCAGTTAACGTTCTCGGGACTTTTGCAGGTTTCGCAGCAAACAGTCATTTTGGTAACTGTAAAGACCTCCCTAAAACTGTAGAAATCAAGAAATACGTCAAAAAAGCATTCAGGGCAAAAAACAATAGTCCATAAAATAAAAGCAATAATAATAAAATAAATCATTAGCATGTAGGCTATATCACTTAAATAACACTTTAATATAAATTATTAGAGTAGGCCTAATTTAGAATAATAAGTGGCGGAGCGTCACTACAACTCTAGTAAAAGAAAGAGCGAGAGAGAGAGAGAGAGAGAGAGAGAGAGAGAGAGAGAGAGAGAGAGAGAGAGAGAGAGAGATATGCGCTTAATTAGAATTCCCAAATGCTTACCTTCACAGGCTGGGAGTCTAGATGATTGTGTGTGAAGCCTCCGCGTCCCCCTCCTTTTATAGCCTAACTCAGGTTTAACCCGATAGCTTTGTTTAAACTCGGGCATGGGGAGAAGAAAAAAACGGGTAGTGTTACTTGTTGTGACGCAATGACGGTGATGGGATATATTTAGTTACGCGGGCTCTAAAAATAACCCGTCAGACCCGAGCGGTGGGCTGGAGAAATGCATTACGCGGCAGAGACTACAATAAGAAAAAAGATAAATTAGGAAATGTTTCCTCTGTAGATTAAATGTTCTAAATACCCCATACAATAAATCTTATTTAGCAAAAACAGCAAAACAGTTTGAGCAACTATATCTCGTATGAAACAGCTCACCACCTTAGCCTATACTGTACAGAACTGTAAAATCTTTATCGGAGGAATGGATATTGGACGATTTAATAAACCACCGTGATAAATAATATATAGTTTAAAATGTCATGAATTTCTTGCAGAACTGGTCTGCACCTTTAGTTTCTCGAAGCCCACTATGAGGAAAGGACAGTGTCACTATAAAGTAATAAAATAAGCTTGCCTGGCTAGCTTTATACGCTATAGCCTACCTTTAGCCTTTATACAGGCAATTCGTGTGATTTATTCCTAGGGTAGAGCAGAGTATAGGTATAGGTACTGCATTTTTAACGCGCTCCCCATCCAGATGTGACACTGGCCCGGAGCGCCATTCACACACCAATGGCGGCAGCTGCCGTGCAAGGCGCAATTTGGGGTTCAACTCATACAGTCCTGCAGCTGACCTGTAGACCACCAGGGACATACAGTAGGTCTCAGTCTTTGCCATATTGGCCTCACAGTTGTTGCGCCAGCCCATACCAAGATCCCGAGGATTGTGTGTGCGTGTGTGTATGTGTATGCGTGTTTGTGTGTATGTGCGTGTGTATGCGTGCGTGTGTACATGTGTGTGTGTGTATGTGTGTGCGTGTTTGTGTGTGTGTGTATGCGTGCGTGTGTATATGTGTTTATGTGTGTGCGTGTTTGTGTGTGCGTATGTGTGTATGCGTGCGTGTGTATATGTGTTTATGTGTGTGCGTGTTTGTGTGTGCGTATGTGTGTATGCGTGCGTGTGTATATGTGTGTGTGTGTGTGTGCATGTGTGTGTGTGGGGGGGTGTCTGGGGAACCCGGGGTGGCGACAGGGCCACACTCACTGTCAAGTCTGTCTGTATGGTGGCCCTGACAGAGGGCAGGCTGGTCAAGTCAAGTCTGGCGACGTGCAGCCCGGTCCCGGTAACATCCACTCTGCGCTGTCAGGGGTCTGCGCTCCGTCAGCGGAGGAGGATGACACGCAGGAGTGGATCAGAGAGGGTGAGGAGCACTGGAAGAGCCTTGGACTAGCCAACATCTGGGACCTACCTGCATATCTCCATTCTGTATCATTCGGAAGTTAAGTCAGTCTTTTTTAATAGTTTCAGCCAATTTCAGCCCAGTGTTTCTGCCTCTGCTCTTCAGTGGCACACAGAGTAGAACATGGTGCATTAGTATTGCCTTGTCTTGGCAGCTGTTTATGGAGCAATGGATGAAAGATAAATAAGGAATAAAATACTGCACTTCCAATTATTAGCCTTGCCGATCTACCCTTAAATCCCATTCAACAGGATTCAAACTAAACATTGTGTGTGTGTGTGTGTGTGTGTGTGTGTGTGAGAGAGAAGAAACTAGAACTTGAGTGATAAATTAGCAAATGAAATGAGGAATAGGAGGACAGACCAAACATCTCCTCAGTCTGAGCAGATTCTGTCTGAACCTCAAGGACTGGCAGGGCTTGTTTGAGACCTAGCGGGACATCAGAGAGCAATCTGACTGAGTGTCCCCCTGCATCAGCGCCTGGGCCGTGCCCAGAGTCTGAGGCCAGACGGAGGCCAAGGATCCAGCCTCGGCCCCAGACCGGGCCCCAGCTCCAGCCCCACTTCCTGTGTGCAGCGTGGCCAGGCGGGACAGGGTGTCTCTGCCGCTCCGCTCTGGGCTGACCTGCCGTCTGTGGCCTGCACTTAACACAGCAGATAACACTGGCTTTATAGCAGCAGGCCGCTGACAGACAGGAGCAGACTGCCAGGCCACAGTCCCAGAGTACGGGTCCCGAGGGGGGGGGGGCACAGTCCCAGAGTACGGGTCCTGAGACGGGGGGGGCACAGTCCCAGAGTACGGGTCCCGAGAGGGGGGGGGGGGGCACAGTCCCAGAGTACGGGTCCCGAGAGGGGGGGGGGGGCACAGTCCCAGAGTACGGGTCCCGAGAGGGGGGGGGCACAGTCCCAGAGTACGGGTCCCGAGAGGGGGGGGGGGGGCACAGTCCCAGAGTACGAGAGGGGGGGGGGGGGGGGTGAAGGTCAGACGTCCCCACATGATGGGACCAAACCAGCAGCACAGGGCCCAGTCCAATCGGTCTGACTCGGGATGGAGGGGAGGTGGTGGGGGGTCTGGGACCCCCTCATAATGGGAACATCCCAGAGCAGCATTTAGTTAATAGTGCCAGTTTGAGTGATCTGAGCGGGGCAAGCCAGACGGGCTGACTGGAGCAAGGGGGGGGGGGCAGCCGCTGGATGTTAGCAGGACCCTGCAGTCATGAAGCCTCAGGGGCCACAGATGACAGTGGTCTGGGGGGGACCTGCCAGCGTCGCACAGCTCCAAGGTGGCATGTTTGAGACAAGGCATCAATAATACAATATGTGTGAATGGAAGCCAGGAAAGGAATGGAAAACCTTGAAGATCAAAAAGGCAAGACAAAGCAACACATTAAATATTTTTGTGTGATTCATTGTTAATTAGGGAAAGATCCTGCTATCAGACGACTGGCCAGAACGCAAGGATTATGTGTCTTGAGATAATCAATCACAACTTTCAAGTTCACTAATTCACAATCCTTCCAAAATGGTTTTGACTTCTGGGAGCCCTGCTATGGGAATTTCAAGTCATAACAACCCTCAGCTCATTCACACAACTTATTTAGATTCAGAAAGGCTAAGTATCCTTCCCTGAGGGTAGAATGACACACACACACACACACACACACACGCACACACACACACACACGCACACACACACACACACACACTTGGGCCATTAGTATGAACACGTGGGGAAACCAAAGAGCGGCCACAGACGGAGTCCATCACCAGAAGTGATGCTGCCACTTAACCTTTGGCCAAACTCAACCTTGACCACAGCACAGCACAGGCTGCAGTCGAGAGACCAACTGCAGTCACCAACAGTGGTCAACGTGGCCTCATTAAGGTTGGTCAAATACACACTTATTTACACTGCCAGAGAGAGGAATCCTTTAGAAAAAAAATCCTTCAACAATTGTGTTTAACAATGAGTAAAAACTCGAGTTTTGAATCATACAATGAACACAAATGCAATAAAACTGTGATCACAGGAAGAAAACTCAAAGTAAATCAAATAAAATCTCATTCATTTTATTATTCCAAACAAGTACTGTATATAGCATATTGGACAGTAAACCTAGATTTACCTTGGCAGATTATCTTCCCCTGATATAAACATTAAAAAAAAAGAAAAAGAATAACCTCAATGGGATGGGACGCACAGCCTTGACCTGAATGCACTGAATGCAAACACTCAAGAAACCATTTTATCTTTTAGTCATTCCCTCCTGTTGACTTTATTCAACCATGCACCCCAAATACACCTTCGTTCACCTACAAGTTGTACCCACAAAAAGTCCACATCCAACCCCACAAAATGGGCCACAACTTTAAAAAAAAATATAATGAAATCACATCTTTCCACATCTTGTTTATTTTGGTGTCAAACGAGCAGGCGTTGTCCCTCTGTGTCGGGTGGACAGCTGATTGTAGCTCATATGGGAAGCAGGACAGGCGATTGGGGTGGGGAGGCTCGTCCTGATGTCCTCGCAGTAGTGAAGGTATCAGACTCAGTGAGTCACATTGGCACTGCTGGTCTGTAAATACGCCTTCATACAAATGTTGATTTCTCTGACTTTTATCGTGCCATCAGGAGCTCTAGTGATTTTTAGGCAAAAAAGCAGCATTAACCCCTCTTTTAGTAAGGCCTGAACAGGCAAGAACATAAGAACAGCTTTAGTGCAGAGCTTTAGTGTGCAGGTACGTCCTTCCAATTGAGCCAGGATTTCACCGCTTCTGGCATCGCTGCTCTCTTCATCTGAGCTATTCTGCACGCACAGACCATCATCTGCTATTTTAGTTCAATATCAAATGGAGGTGCCAATAATCCCATTATTCCCGTCATTCTCATTCTCTTGGCCCTTTGGGGACTTATCTTATCATAACCTCTTAAATCAAAGGCTGAAACTGTAATTTATTTAGCAAAGGACCATTTGATTCCTATGATTCAAACATTTCAGACATGAAATGAGCCTTGATCACTGGCTGATAATAACCAATAACAACACTACTACCTAACAGCAGCCCTTATCCAGCCACCATACTCACAGCAGTGTTCGCCTCATCACTGGTGTGCAGCAGTCTCTGCAATACAGAGAGGCGCTACAAATATAGCCGTCACACGTGGAGTTCATGACTGGTTAATGTGACACTGATCCAGAAGGACCGTGTATGGGGGGCTACATATGCACACCAGTCGTGATCTCCTCTGGCCGGAGAAGGGAGGCTGGGGTGGGTCACTGTCCTCTGCTTGGCCTGGGTCTCCGCGTCTGCCCAGTATACCTCCTACCTCTCGCATCCTGATCCCAACCTACATGTACATTTGGCACTGGGGGGGGGGGTAAACACAGTAGAGCAAGAGGGTGTGGAGAGCTCCCTAACAAATGGTGCTGAGCATGTTTTGGAAGAATAAATGTTCTGTCTTTCACATAATAGATTATTGTTGTACTAAAAATGGTGTGTCTGATGTATGTTTGCCCTTTAGAGAACTCATATAAGGGGGAGTGATACCGAAGCCAGAGAGGAAGTTAGAAGGGCTGGATCACTCCACAAGGCAGACATCTTAGATCACTGGAAAGGACCCCTGTCGTCGACCACCTGCGCAGGAGGGGCAGCTTGTTGGCCAGGCTGCGGTAGACCAGGTCCAAGCGGAGCGCGAGAAGGAAGACGCCTGGTATCAACTGTAACACGGAGACAGGGAACAGATGCTGTAGTACTGCCTATATTCAATGACCTTGCATCCACTGGTAAGTTTGCACCGTAAGTAAGTTCGCCAGACAGGCGGCTTCAAGAACTGGAGATGGAGGCAACTTTGTAAAGTACCAGAGACAGAACGTGTTAGCACAACGACCAACAACCACAGTCTTCCCACGCTTGGCGTGTACTGGGAAGGTTGTAGTCTGGCTCACAGGATGTAGGTTTTTTTGAATAAGCACCTCGTTTAAATTCAATCCAGAGACACTATTTTGTGAGGGCACCGTGGAAAGAAAAACACGCTCAACACCGCTCAAGACGATTCTGACTGGTTTTAAGAAATACACCTCTCCCCCCACCTATTCCAGAAGAATAAGGGTTCGCAGCTAGACCCTTCGCCAGCGTTGACTCAGTGTGAAAGTGTGGAGACAGGTCTGACTATGCGAGACTAGGCAGGTTGTGACAGAAGACGTGTCCTTCGTTCCCTCAGGAAGGGCTGCAGGCTCGCTTGCAGAGACATAGTGGAGACATTCTGCGCCTCCACAGGACAGAGGAGCAACCAATCAGGAACGCAGGCTCTAGTCTAGTCCTCCAATCCTGTGCTTAGATTTAAAATCCATGATTATCATAGGCTGATTGGATTTCTTGAGAGGCTAGGCAGAAGAGAGCAATGCTATTCCGTTTCATGTTCATAGGGGCAGACATTTCATGTTCATCGGGGCAGTGAGTAGAGAACTTAAAATGTCTTTTGCAACTTTCAAAAAATAAGATAAAATCGGTGTTGAATTAATATTTCTGTCCGTAATACTGTTAGAGTCAATGTGAGTTTCATTGAGTTCTGTATTATGAAACAAAAAAAACTGATTTCATAAACATTTGAAACCCAGAGTCCACTGAAGTCATATGAAGCAGACATATTGAACTAGGAGGGTTTAGTTGTTGTTGTTTTACTTGGAGATAGCAACACCCAAGACAGAGGGATACTCAAAACCCAGAACCAAACTGTACAAAAGGTCCTTCTAGATCCAGCTGAGTAAAAAAAAGCCCAGGTTCCTGAAACAGTGTTGAGAGAAGGTTCCGGTTCTGCAGGACCTCGGTGGCCTCAGCCGTGGGACGAGAAGATAGGGCGGCTGATGTTGCTGTTGGTGGTCATGGCCGCCAGCTCCCATCTGCAGGACAGGAGAGAGAGGCAGAGTCAGAGGCCGAGATAGAGGCTAAAACAGGGATAGAAGATGAGTCAGAGATAGAGGCTGAGACCGAGATAGAGGCTGAGTTAGAGAGAGAGGCAGAGTAAGAGACCGAGATAGAGGCCGAGTTAGAGATAGAGGCCAAGTTCGAGATAGAGGCAGAGTTAGAGATAGAGGCTGAGTTAGAGATAGAGGCAGAGTTAGAGATAGAGGCAGAGTTAGAGATAGAGGCAGAGTTAGAGATAGAGGCTGAGTTAGAGATAGAGGCAGAGTTAGAGATAGAGGCAGAGTTAGAGATAGAGGCAGAGTTAGAGATAGAGGCAGAGTTAGAGATAGAGGCTGAGTTAGAGATAGAGGCAGAGTTAGAGATAGAGGCTGAGATGGGGATAGTGAATTAGAGGCAAATGTAGAGATGGCAGCAGAGGGAGAAGGGAGCTAGACACACCCCTACCATCTTCAGGTACGAGTTCATTTGAAGGCCATCTTAAACACTGACTTTACATTTTAATCAGGGACAGGTGGCCAGTAATGTGCCTAAGTATAAGGTACACAGGATAACCCACATGCATGTTTCAGGCAGTGAGGCCAGGGCCTCTGTGGGCCTGCTGTAACCTGAGACCCAGGAGCAGGGCCTGACGGCCAGCCCGCTGCTGACCTGATGACAGGTTAGAGGTTGAGCCTCAGATTGTTATCACTGGCTCTGGTTTCACACTCACTCCCTCTCGCTCGCTCTGGGTGTGTTAGGTACGTGCAAGTGTGTGTGTGTGTGTGCGTGTGTGTATGTAGTGGAGGGTATTGGCATGGGTTGCAGGTCCCCATGAGGGGCAATGGGAGTCAACGGGGCCCTCCTGACCCCACCTAAAAGCCTCTTAGGGTTAGGAACACAACTGCCAACACGAAAGTGGTTGAAAGTGTGTACGTGTGTGTTTGTGTGTGTGTGTGTGGTTGAAGGGGGGTCTTTAGGGGTGAAATTAGTATCAGGTTCCTTCATCATTACCCCAACATGAGAAATGAATCCTTAGAACAATGACATGTCAAGGGCCTGACCTTATGAGACCGTGAGACGTTTAACAGAGGGGGGTTAGGAAAAGTAAAGAAGAAGGTGAAAAGAAATGAACAAACTGACAAAATTAAGTCGACAGAGTACAGGCTGATCTTGGAGAGGAAGAGGAGGAGGAGGAGGTGGAGAAGGAGGGGGACCGAGGATGGCTGGTCTAACCTGATGTCATGTGGGAGTCCAGACGGTTCCAGACTGTACTGAATAACAGCTATCTTGCATAACGTCTTCAAATTGGGCCCTGTAAAGCGGAGGAAGTAAACAGAGTAGAAGTCATGAATCACAGTAGCCGACTCTCATCATTCAGACAAAGACGCAGACAAAGTCGGTCTATTCCGGGGGCTGAAGGTTTCTAAATGGGGACTCGGAGGGCCAGGCAGCGTGGTCAGAACCTGGGACACCCCCCCACCTCCCGCTGAGTTTGCGTCTGCCTGAGGGGTGAGGTCAGCTTGTTGACTACCTTCTACCATGCGTCCACAGGATGGTCAATGGTAAATGGACGGCACTTATATAGCTTTTTTTACCCAAAGCGCTTTACAATGGCCTCCCATTCACCCATTCACACACACATTCACACACCAATGTCGGCAGCTGCTATGCAAGGCTCTAGCCTGCTCATTGGGAGCAATTTGGGGTTCTGTGTCTTGCCCATGAATACTTTGACATCTAGAGAGATGAGGAGGAGCCGGGATTCGAACCGTCGACCCTGTGGCAAGGTTATTATAGTTAATGAAAACTAACTAAAAAACAAAAACTAGGTGTGAAAAAACATTTTAGTTAACTGAAATAAAAATAAAAATAAGGCTTTACAAAAAAAACAATAACTAACTTAACTAGCCATAACTTAACTGTACAGCCCTTTGGTCGATCTTGGTCGTTTTAAACGTGCTCTATAAACAGTTTGAGTTGAGTTGAGACTTAAACAGTTTTATGTGTTTACAAAACTAACTAAAATAAACTATAATTATAGAGAAAATGTCTTTAGTTTTAATCTTTTTCATTTCATACTGTACATAAGCAGTATTGGACGACCCGCTCTGTCTCCCGATCCCCCGTGCACGGAAAACCGAACACTCATGACGCATGTGTTTACTACAGGAAACAATGTCATTCTAAACACGCCCACACACACAGACACACACACAATCCTCCCCCCCTGCCAACCAATAGAGAAGCCACAGACTTCCGCTTCCGCTCCAACGCTACCGCGTCATGCATAACCGCCATATGGATGGCGGGCGGGGCCGGCGGTGCTTGGCGCGGGACGGGGAACACGTGTGCCTTGCCTGGCAGATCAGAGGCGTGCCGCGGGGCAGACGGGAGAGCAGGCACTGCCAGTCCACACACACACACACACACAGACACACACACACACACACACACATACACACACACACACACACACACATACACACACACACACACACACACATACACACACACACACACACACACACACACACACATACACATACACACACACACACACACACACATACACACACACACACACATACACACACACCTTCCCTCTGCCTCTATTTCAAGCCCACACAGCCCAGGACCCTGACTAGGAACGCCATAGACCGCCCCGGCGCCAAACAGGAAGTGGCGGGCAAGAGGAGGAGGAGGAGGCAGGAGGAGGGGGGGGGGGGGCGTGGTTAGCGAGGTGGGGGTGAGGGAGGTTTGGACAGGGAGTCCTACTCACTGAAGTCTAAGATGTACAGGTCTGAGTGATCCATGAGGTTGAATTCATCTCCCATCCCTTGCTCCGGACAGGGGCTAGAGAGAGAAAGACAAAAGCAAAAAGACAAAACAACTAGTCAGTTACACTTTTTTTTTGTCTTTTCTGCAGCGCCGCCAGAAACTGGACCAAAATCTACAGATCCTCCTTTTGCTTAAACCTGACAGACAAAAAAGAATGATTCAGTTGAGAGCAAGATACTATACAACATCAATCTGTAAAACCCAAAACACCATCCGACCAAATGGGGGCCACAAAACGCACGGACCCCTAGGTACACAGGAAGTAGAGGGGGAGAGAGTCTGCCACGGCTTCCCATACAAACATACAGGAAGTCCATTAACCCCTACTTCCTGTCCCAGCATGACTGACTGACTTCCCTGGAGTGACCCTGCTCTGAAGGCATCATGAGCCTGGATCGAAGGGTGATGGAACAGGCATGTGAGGAGGATGTTTTAAGAGGGATGGTCACTGGTTGAACAGTGGCAGCATCCCAATCAGGACTATTCATTGCTGGAATGCTCTGTATGGGGGGGTACTGATACTGTCTCCCCTACACACTCACACACAGACACACAGCCCCGTCTCCTAAGCCCAACAAGCTTTTATCACCCAGGTAAAAAGTCAAGAGCAAGCCACTGGCAAACAGACAGACAGACAGCCAAGGCAGACAAAAAAACAGACAGACAGACAAGGCAGGCAGGCAAGCAGACAGAGAGACAAAAAAGGCAGGCAGGCAGACACAGACAGACAGGCAGACAGAGAGACAGACAGGACAGGCAGGCAGACAGTGAGTGAGAGACAGACAGACAGGCAGCCAGAGGGACAGGCAGACAGTGAGACAGGCAAAAAGAGCTGAGGAGCGTCCCCTCACACACTCTGTGCTGATCCTGGATGATCCTGCACCCCTGGCCGCTTATCAGGGCCCGGCACTCATTAGGCCCCACAGGAAGTGGATGGCTGTGGGCCGCTGGTCAGACAGCAGGCTGGTCGTGCTGATAGCAACCCCCCCCCCAATCCCAACACCCCCCTCCCTCCCTCCCCCCGCCCCGCCCCCCTCTCGGCCCTTTGCAGCCAGAGCTAGGTCCCATCATAACACATCTGTTTCCTGCCCGGAGTGTGGAGCGGATCTAGCTGCTACCACACACACATACACGCATGCACATACACACACACACACACACACACACACACCTCACCCCCCCCCCCCCCACACACATACACACACAGACACATACACCCACCCACCCCCACACACAAGCACACACAAGCACACACACACACACACGCACACACACACACAACCCCCCTACCCCCCCCTCACACGCACACACACCTGTGCTTCCTGCAGGCCCAGGGGCAGAGAGAGACCCGTGTAGTCTCTCCACCGATAGCCCTACCCCAGCTCACTCTCTACAGATTAATAAATGATGCACCTCGCTCACCTCGCTCACCCAGCGACCCGTCCCGAATTTTATTGGGCCGCACTGTGGTTCGCTCTTAATATTCTAACTCCACGGAGAACGATGACAGAGGAGGTTGGAGTGATTTAGTGGTATGGATTGCCAGGTTACTAAATCTCTACCCCCTCCCCCCGCCCACCCCACACACACTCCCATACCCATTAGTGTGGAGCTACAACCCTGCCAAAATCCATCACAGCAGGCACAGAGTGCAGCCTAATCAAGAAGTCGCATCTGAGAACTTTTATCCATTCTCCATCTCCAGGACAGCAGGCCGTCGGCCAAGTAGAGCGGTCCGCGTCGGAGGGCGTATTGATGGGCCGGGGCGGCGTGACGCAGCACACAAGACCGCAGACAGGTGACCCTGACCCGTAACAGACCATCATAACTGCCGCTGTGCGGGCTAATTAATGAATGACTCAGACAGCCAGGTATGCAGGCAGGGCCCCGTAAGGAATGGCAGGACCTGAACCTGCCGTGCGCGGATAGCTGCTGCATATGGTACAGGTGGGGGGGACAAGTGTTGCTTAACCGAAGATTTAGGACCGCCATACAATAACAGCTTTATTTTGAATTACCTCCTGTATTTAAAAGTGTTCATTTTCCTTTCTCCATCCCTCTGTTCCTATCGTTTGTTCTCTCTCTCTCTCTCCCTCCATCTAATGCTTCCGCTCCCTCCACCTCCATCAATCTCTATCTCTCTCTCGCTCGCCCCCCCTCCTCTGCTCTCCTCTCGCTGCGTGTCCAGGATGTTGTAAGGGTTTTACGTTGCTAATCTTGCCTAAACAAACAGGCCAGTCGGTTTAAAGCAGGCAGGAGAGGCGAGGAGCACGAGCGCCGGGCCCCCGGGGGGGCCAGCTGGGGAACTCATTACGCCCCCCCGCCCCTGCCCCCCAGGAGGTCACCCACCCTGGCTTACAGCAGGAGCCTTTATCAGACCCCCACCACCGCCCCCTCCAGCTCCGCCACCCTGGGACTGGCTACTCTGTCTCCCTGCCCATCGCGCCTGGCCGGTCGGCCGGCTGCCCGCCCGTAGCTGGCCGTTACATTAGCACTCACACGCACACTCACACATTTATTTATGTTTATTGGACGGGCCGCGCCGCAGTGTTGATCGAACGTGACCTTTGAACCCGGGTGATGCCCTTTTAAGAGCAGCGCCGTTCTGTTAGGACAACAAAGACTCACAAACACACAGATAGAGAAAGAGAGAGACCCCCCCACACACACACACCTCCCCAGCGAATATATTCATATATGTACATATATATACACACACAACATATTACCACATACACACACACACAATCCTGAGAATGCCCCCCCCCCCCACCCAATTGTGATTACTATTGATAATGTATTGCTATTGTTTTGTTCATCAATTCTTCTGTTGTACTATATGTTGTTTATCATTATTTATTTTTAATATCATAAATTTTATTATTTAATTGTGTTACACAATTACACTACCTTAGTGTTCATTTGCAAACTTTGTAATTTTCGTAATTTGTAACTTGTACATAGAGTATTAAAATCCATCTGTATCAAGCATAATCTTGGACACTTTTCAAACATTTCACTGTGACTGTACTTTGTCACATTACACGTGACAAATCAAGGAATCTTGTGCTGTGTGCTTTACTGCATTTTGTATAGTCATGCTAATAAAGCCTCATTGTATTGAATTGAGAGAGACGGAGAGAGAGATTGAGAGAGATAGAGATTAAGAGAGAGAGAGAGAGAGAGAGGGAGGACACTGAACTGGAATGTGTTGTTGTTGGTCTGAATGAGAGGGGAGTCAGATAAGCAGAGCACATCAGAACTGATCCAGTATTCTGTGTCGTCCCTTTGCTGCTTATCCTCATTTCAATCTGGAAAATGGTGTTTGGCACCAAGTACAGCATCTCCCTGTGAAGGGAACTGAGGTACAGCATCTCCCTGTGAAGGGAACTGAGGTACAGCATCTCCCTGTGAAGGGAACTGAGGTACAGCATCTCCCTGTGAAGGGAACTGAGGTACAGCATCTCCCTGTGAAGGGAACTGAGGTACAGCATCTCCCTGTGAAGGGAACTGAGGTACAGCATCTCCCTGTGAAGGGAACTGAGGTACAGCATCTCCCTGTGAAGGGAACTGAGGTCCCAAACACATTCTAATGCTCGGAGGCCGCCGTAGCTGGGCTAGGATCAGTCATCATATCAGCCCAAGCCTCTGGGCTAACAGAAGCTAACTCTATCAGTAGCTCCTGATTACCATGCAGTCGCACACACACATACACACACACACACACACACACACACACACACACACACACACACACACACACACACACACACACACACACACACACAGTAGGTAAATGGTAAATGGACTGCACTTATATAGGGCTTTTCCACCTTAGCGGCACTCAAAGCGCTTTACAATGGCCTCTCATTCACCCATTCACACACACACTCACACACCTATGGCGGTAGCTGCCATGCAAGGTGCTAACCTGCTCATTGGGAGCAATTTGGAGTTGGGTGTCTTGCTCAAGGACACTTCGACATGTGGACAGTCGGAGCTGGGATTCGAACCGCTGACCCTTCGATCATTGAACGACCCGCTCTACCAACTGAGCTACAGCCACCCCTGTAGGTAGAGGGCCTCTGTGCTGCGAGGCTGATGCCTGAAGGCGAGCAGCGGATAGCAGTGCAGTGATAAACAGTGGAGGTGGAGGAGGGACCTTAAATCCATGCCATGGGACCTTAAATATGAAAAAATATGAATGTTAGTGAACGGTGAGAGAAAAATAATTTAATTGAACCCAATTGTGCCATGACCATATGATGTTTGTCAATTTAAAACAGAATGTTTTACTAATCTCGGTTAAATCGCAAGTTAGCTAATAGCTAGGCGACATGACACTCGTTTAACACTCGCCAAAACCTTGTAAAGCCGATCTGGCATGCCAGCTCTTACAGAACTGAGTAACTCTTCTTTTGCATTCCTGCAGCTCTCAACATGGCCAGACTAATAGTGATTTCACCTCTTTACATATGGAATAACTGCTTTACAGTATTATGACAAACTGTGACTTTCCGGACAAAATTATCTTTTAAATTTATAAACATCATATGTGTATTGTCATGGCACAATTCAAACAGGATCAAGAAATTATTTGTTTATCGCGATTGACTACTGTAAATATTTTTTTCCGATTTAAGGTCCCATGGGATGGCTCTTCCTGCTTCCGCTTAGGCACTCTATAAAGACACAGTCAGATCGGAAATTGAGCAGAACGTTAGGCTAACGTCACACTGGGCTGGTCACCCAAGAGAGAGAGAGAGAGAGGGGAAGAGAGTGGGAGAGAAAGGGAGGGAGGGAGTGAGAGAGCGAGAAAGAGAGAGAGAGGGAAAGAGAGACAGAGGGAGAGAGAGAGGGAGAGAGAGCGGGAGGGAGAGAAAGGGAGGGAGAGAGAGGGAAAGAGAGGAAGAGAGGGAGGGAGAGAGAGAGGGAGGGAGGGAGAGAGAGAGGAAAGACTGGAGAGGAAGAGAGAAAGAAGAGAGTTGTAGGATGGTGTTAGCCAGGGAGGCCAGTCTAAAGCGGGAGAGTGGGGAAGGGTGATGAGTTTATGTGGCGTCCTGGTGTTTGATGGGTCGTTTTGTTACACGATCAGCAAAGTATCATTAGGGGTGAGAGTGCTCCTCCTCCCGGGGCAGCCCAGGTTCCCATCTCTCAGAGAGCCCCCACCCCCAACACAAACACTGCTTGCTGTTTCAAACAACACTCACCAAGGGCGTCTAATTGGGGGCCCCTCCAATTGCTGGGTGTTTTCCAGCAATGCCCCCAGCTCCCCACCAGCCCCCCCCCTCCCCTTGCCTCACCTTCTTCCACACCTAGGCCTCCAAAACCCTGATGTGACCGGAGCGGGCACGGCCCTAAAACTATAAACCGCTCGAGAAAAACGGCGCGTTAGAAATTCCACCAACTCTAGAAAGCAACCTTCTCATGCGTGACAATGAAAGGAGGAGCAGGTTCCAGGCACTCACACTTTCACGCCTGCTTTTCAAAGCCAACGTCGGTGGTAGTGGGCAGGGTAGGAATTTCGTCATTTAAGGGGCAAGGCCATTTGGCCTTTTTTGGGGGGGCTCAAAGGTCACATGCCAAGGCACAAAGGCCATTGAGTGGGGATCTAGCCGCAGGCTGTCCTGCCCCGATCAGGCCCTCTGAGACTTTTATCAACCATATCCTCATTCTTGGAGGGATTCGTTCTGCATCCTCTTCCTCCCTCGCCCACTTCCTGATGAGCTGTGCTCCTTCAAAAAAAAAACACACACTCAGAGGCACAGAGGAACTCATCCCGCAATATGACTTCCTGTAGGAGTCCTTATCAGGAGGGCCAGATGCACCACGGTCAGATGAGACAAACTGGTAGACCGGTAGAGCTGGAACACCCCAACAATCACAGACGCCAATCTCAGCCTGAGCAAACTGATAGCTCGTAGAGAAGACCATCGTTGTTTTAGAGCATGGAGTAAACTTATAGGCCAACTGGGCAAAGATACACCCATCAACGCTTAAGTAATGGGAGGTTCATAAAGGTGTTCATGAAGGTGTCATGTAATTAAGGGGCGATCCCTGGCTACATTCCTCCGCAGGATTAATTTCCCCTGCTCTAATCTCAGGCAGCATGAAGCCGTCCTTGTTAACTATCTGTGCCCCCTCCTGGGCTCAGGCTGGCCTGTTGATGAAGGTCTAACGCTGGTTGAGGAGGGCTAAGCCCCAGGTAGAGGCAGAGACGCTCCCACACAGACGACCAGCAGCCTCCAGATAAGAGGAGCAAAATGGCCGCCGCTAACGATATCGGTCTCAAATGACGACTCCCGTGGACAGAGAATTCAGTCAACCAAGAAACACAATTAAAAAACGAATTTTAAAAACTACACCTGCAGAACACGAATGAGTGTCCTTTCTTCTCAGCGAGGGCTGTTATCTGGCCAGCTGCCCACTGCTACACGCTTAAAAGCGAGGAAGTGGTGATTAAATCTGTTTTTGTTTTCAGGGCCTTGAACACAGCTGGGCCATATTGGGGAACACACAGAAAGTGTTTTTCAAATGCTCCCTCTTGGCCAGCAGCAACATCACTGCGAAAAAAAAAAATCCACTTCCTCCACATGCAGCTCCGCCGTTCATCTGTAGCTCTTACGACGAGCTCCAAGGTCGGCCGCGCAGCAGGAAACGGACACAAAAGAACCTGGAGTCAAACACTTTCCACTTGTCAGACATGGGCTTTCCATATTCAGTGGATACCCAGCCTGTGTGCCGGTCGAGTAGGCCGCAGCCTCCATCTTGAAGGTATGCTACTCCTCTCTGCCCTCCGCCAGTCCTTCCCACCTGACATACGATCTCCTCACGTCTCCTCACAACCTCCACTCGCGCAAGGGGCTGGTTAGGAAGCCCGGCTCTATTCAAGATCATAAGATTCAGGATCCGTTTTATTGGCCATGATCTTTCAAGTCACCCACAGTTCTCATTTGCGGCCTGTTTATTTTTGTAGAGTAGTCGCAAAAAAAAGCTCCACTTCCCCAGTCCCTTGGGTCCATCAGTCTAAAGCCCAGGGTATACTTGGTTTGAACCATGCCTGCGCCTCTACCACGCGCCCCCTGCGCTCCTCTGGAGCGTCCACTGCGGCCGGCATGTGCGGGTCGTCGGTAATTAACGCACATTTCCTAGCGTCATGGCCTCTCCCTGTTCTAGGGAAGAAGGTCCGAGAGGGGTCTCAAACCTGTCAAACGGACACACGCTAGAGACGACACACTAGAGACGACATACGCTAGAGCCGACAATCTCACTTTCATCAGTGCTCTGGTTGCTGAGGGGTAAATCGAACGGGGCAAGAAAACTAGCCTCATATATGTGGACATGTCAGCCAGCACAGTGGACAACGGTATCACAGTGTCACCACCAGAACGCAGCTGTTTATTTAAGCGTCCGTAACACTCAGCCCTTACGACACTTCATGTATACAAACCTGTTGGTGGGTTAAGGAGGGTTAGGATGCAGCTGAAATACTATCAGGAGTCTGAAGAGTAAATCAGAGTGTCTGTCTGCGCTGCCGTGAGTTATCGGACCGCCACGTGCGGGATGCCCCGCGTCCTGTCAGGGTCATCTCTGCTGTTTGACAGGGTTATTCCTCAGGCCCTCCCCAACACACACACACACACACACACGCATACAAGGAAACTTCTGCAGGCTGCCCTCTGACCCTTGTGGACGACTGACAGTGTGTGTGTGTGTGTGTGTGTGTGTGTGTGTGTGTGTGTGTGTGTGTGTGTGTCATTAAAAATGCATTCTCCTCCACGACAAGGCCAGACAAATGACCGAGCTTAACAGCCAGGCAAGGCTGGCGTTTGACACAGACATTTGAAAACAAGCATTAGCAACTACAGGTAGACGACATAGTTGTGTCTGTGTGACGGGTTTAGTCTGGCCTCTGAACCCCCGTGTTAAACACAGGGATAATGGGGCCGCGCTCTGCCCAGCTGGGCCCCTGACACGAGGCCTACTGGCCACTGATAAGGCGGCGCAGAGCCGGGTCGGTGATATGGAGGCACCAACACACCGTGACCTCCCTGATCCGCTAACCCGGCCCCGGGCTCCGCGGGGGGCCGTCCTGTATCTGGATGCCAGGCGTGCCTGCCGGTCAGAGGGGTGAGGCTCCACTCTGACTCAACATCACGCCGATCTGCTGCTGCGGTACTGGGGATTACACAGGGAGGGGAGGGCCCACGGCTGGGATGTTTTGGCTACCTGGGAGATTACTTCCTCTGTGGTCCTCGGCTGAACTCTTGAGTCTATACCCCCTCCAATCCCTCGTCTTCTCCCCCTCGTCATCCCCCAAATCCTCCCCTCATTCAGTAAACCTCTCTCCGGGAGGTAAGGCCTTACACAGACAAGATCTGACACTTCACATGTAATCACATCATTTATATTTCTCTCTGTCCGATATATGCATACACCTATTTAGTTCAAATGGCTGAAAGAGAAGCTCGACTTGTATAATTCCCCCCCACAATTTTAGATGTGAACAGAACCCCGAAGCATAAGACTCCAAAAATAATCATAAAGCGACAATGCCCCCTGAGCAACCATGCTTTTTGAGCCATAGGGGCAACTAGGCTGAATAAAACCCATAAGTGAACTATAATCCGAGCCTCCGCCGATAAGGGACGCATAGTGCCGGGTGGAGAGGCCAGATCCAGCATGTGTGCTATACTGACGTCAGCTCAATGGGAGGGGCAATGAGTCATAAGTCTCACACACAGCCACACACACAAGTACCCATGCATACACACACGCACATGTCCACACAGAGGAAAAATACACAGGTACACAAATACTGAAGGTGCATTTAATATACATTCACAGGGTCATGGACCAGTGGTATAGGTTTATTACACACATTCTTCAATGGTACAAGTAGCGGCATCTCCTCCATACTGTATATGAGGGCTGTCTATGACAGCAGAGACAGAACAGGACTTTGCAAGGCGTTTGCACTAACACACACACACACACATTCACACACCTGACACTGACACACAACACACACACATTCACACACCTGACACTGACACACAACACACACACATTCACACACCTGACACTGACACACACACACACACAGCTCCATTCATACTCTGCCAGTCTGCTCCCATCAGGCTAAACACAATGACAGCAGTGAATGACAGCAGTGAATGCCATGTGTGAGGGAAGTGATTCATTGTCATGTCGTCCTATTTTAGGTTGTTCAAAACCTCTGCGTAATGCCAGAGAATGAAGCTCCAAAGACTCCATTTTTGCCCTGACAATGCAATCAGCTAGATGAAGCCCTCATCTGGTTACATCTGGGCCCCAGAGAGACTACTGTACATCAAAGAGGCCCTCATTCAGACCTAAAGGTCACTTTAGCATAGCTAACTAACAGCACATGAGGCAATGGAAGCCCAGTGAAGGGCCCTCTGCATCTGGCGATGAATCAGCACACTCAGAGAGAGAGAGAGAGACAGACAGAGAGAGAGAGAGAGAGAGAGAGAGACAGAGACAGAAAGAGAGAGAGAGACAGAGAGCGAGAGACAGAGAGAGCACGAGAGACAGAGAGACAGAGACAGAGAGAGAGAGAGAGAGGGGGGGGGGGGGGGGGGGGGGGAGGGGATCCAGGGCCATGCGTCAGCTTCCCCCCTGCTGTTGTGCCACTCGAGTGCTTAACACTCAGGTTTCTGTGTTTCACGTCGCCACCTCAAAGGAGTGAATGAATGGATTTATTTATTTCGCAGACGTTGAAATAACACAGGTTTAAAAGCCTATTTTGCCACAAGCATCAAGTATTACCTCAATAAATTATACGCAATAAAGTCTGTGATTTACGGGTATTTCCATTGTGGTCCTCGTCTGTCATAGCACACAGAATTCATACATTCCCATGTAAACACGTATGACACTAACGACACACAGTATGACACAGCAACCTACAATACAAAGGATACTGCTTCCCTTACTACATGGTTGAGCTGCTCAGCAGTCATCCCATCACTGTTCATTTGAAATGGCTAGTCGTGACAATGTCTTTAATATGGGACGGTAAGCAGTTCCATTCTATAGCTGCTGAGTACAAAAAGGTGTTTTTTGCATTCTTAAAACTACTGGGGACCATATCTCTTCCACTGGCTCTAGTGGCATAACCATGAGTCTCCCTGACAAGTTGAACATTATTTAATAAAAAAAATACTTGGAAAGACCCAACTTCACATGACTGATTCTATCTTGAACTGACAACCGTTTTATTTCAGCAATCTGGGAGCAGCCAACATGGGTAGACAAGCAGAGATAAATTCAATTCACTATGCAGCAGTGCTACATAATGTGTTATGTAATGTGTTAGCCAGTGATAATATACTGTAGCACACAGTGTGGCTTCACCATTTGATGTCTGAAACCAGGTTAGGTTTAATACAGCAGAACACATGACCCGGTTGGCTCAGACCAGAGGACCTCTGTGACTGACATCACCTTTGCCGGTTGTCATGGCAACCAACCGTCAAAGAGAGGAGACGAGAGGAAGTAGTAGTAACGTAAATAATTAAATAACTGCGCGCAAACACACACAACAGAGCAAGGCACTTTTTAATCGGCCGATCGCTGAATCCAAGCTGTCCTCACCCAGCATGCCAATCTGTCACCTTCTTGGTCACATCCTGTCCCTCAGAGGAAGGCCTGTTCCCAACCTTGGGACGCTTCCAGGTTTATCCCGACGTGGGGTCCCTGACCGGTGTGCACACGGCCGTACACAGACGCCGGCAGCTGCCAAAAGCGGGACCCCCCTGCGGTCTGCCTGGACTGGTGACTCACTCTCTCACACACACACTTACACGCACGCACATGCACGCCTGGTGTCAGGGTGGTGCTTCACAGGTACAGCAGGTACTGGACAGGGCCAGCAGTGAGGGGTGGTGATGGTGGTGGTGGTGAAGATGGTGGTGGTGGTGAAGATGGTGGTGGTGGCGATGATGGTGGTGGTGATGATGATGACGACGGTGGTGATGGTGGTGGTGGCGATGATGGTGAGGGTGGTGGTGATGGTGGTGGTGGTGATGATGATGGTGGTGGTGGCGATGATGGTGATGGTGATGATGGTGGTGGTGGTGGTGATGGTGGTGGCGGTGATGGTGGTGGCGGTGATGATGGTGATGATGATGGTGGTGGTGGTGATGATGAAGATGGTGGTGGTGATGGTGATGGCGATGATGATGGTGGTGGCGATGATGGTGATGATGATGATGGTGGTGGTGGTGATGATGATGGTGGTGGTGGTGGTGGCGATGATGGTGATGGTGGTGGTGGCGATGATGGTGGTGGTGGTGGTGGTGATGATGATGATGGTGGTGGTGATGATGGTGATGATGATGGTGGTGGTGGTGATGATGATGATGGTGGTGGTGGTGATGATGATGGTGATGATGATGGTGGGGGTGGTGATGATGATGGTGGTGGCGGTGGTGATGATGGTGGTGGTGGCGGTGGTGGTGGTGATGATGGTGGTGGTGGTGATAATGGTGATGATGATGGTGATGGTGGTGATGGTGGTGGTGGTGATGATGACGGTGGTGGTGGTGGTGATGATGATGATGATGATGGTGGTGGTGGTGATGATGGTAGTGATGGTGGTGGCGGTGGTGAAGATGATGGCGGTGGTGATGGTGATGATGATGGTAGTGATGATGGTGGTGGTGGTGGTGGTGATGATGATGGTGATGATGATGGTAGTGGTGATGGTGATGATGATGGTAGTGATGATGGTGGTGGTGGTGGTGGTGATGATGATGGTGGTGGTGATGATGATGGTGGTGGTGATGATGGTGGTGGTGGTGATGATGATGGTGGTGGTGGTGGTGGTGGTGGTGGTGGTGGCGTGGAGTCAGACGGTAGCGATGCTGGAGAGCGCAGCAACTGGGGACCGGTCAGTGTGAGAGGAGCGCTATCTCCTCTGGTCAGTGAATGTTGGCTGGTGTGTCCGTGGTCTCTGCCGGTCAGTGGAGGCACGCATAGCCGGGTGCTTGGCTGACATCTCGGAGTGGATGGTGACACATCACCTCAAGCTCAACCTGGACAAGACTGAGCTGCTGCTCCTCCTGGGGAAGGGCTGCCCACACCGGGACCTGGCCATCACCATTGAAGACACAGTGGTGATGCCGACGCGGACTGCGAGGAATCTTGGCGGTGACCCTGGATGACCAACTGTCGTTCTCCGCACATATCACATCCGTTACACGCTCTTGCAGATTCCTGCTCTACAACATCAGGAGGATTCACCCTTTCCTCACTGACAAAACAAACTTGTGAGTTCTGGCACTGAGGAGTACACTGACTTCCTACATTAAATACAATTATTATAAATCGCTTTGGATAAAAGCGTCTGCTAAATGGCTAATGTAATGCTGGGTGGTGAAAAGGGGCTCTGCTGGTCAGTGGATGTTGGGGGGTGTCTGGGGGTCTCTGCTGGTCAGTGGATGTTGAGGGGTGTCCGGGGGTCTCTGCTGGTCAGTGGATGTTGGGGGGTGTCTGGGGGTCTCTGCTGGTCAGTGGATGTTGGGGGGTGTCTGGGGGTCTCTGCTGGTCAGTGGATGTTGAGGGGTGTCCGGGGGTCTCTGCTGGTCAGTGGATGTTGGGGGTGGTCTGGGGGTCTCTGCTGGTCAGTGGATGTTGGGGGGTGTCTGGGGTCGCTGCTGGTCAGTGGATGTTGGGGGGTGTCCGGGGGTCTCTGCTGGTCAGTGGATGTTGGGGGGTGTCCGGGGTGGCGGGTCAGAGCTGGCCAGTGAAGCCTGGTCGTGGCCCAGCGAGCAGATGAATGTAGCAGAGGGTGCAGGGGGTCGGTGTGGTAGATGAATGTAGCAGAGGGTGGGGGGGGGGGGGGGGGTCAGTGTGGTAGATGAATGTAGCAGAGGGTGGGGGGGGGGGTCGGTGTGGCAGATCGGGTGTCGCTGGTCCGTGAGAGGAGTCCCTCCCGTAGGTCATAAATCAGAGAAGTGACAGAATTTTGCGCCTCTCCGCCTCTCTGAATTTTGCGCCTCTCAGGCCTGTTTACACTGGTGTAAGTGGTGTTGAATAGACTGCCACCAACACCCAGTCTGTCTCTCTCTCACACACACACACACACACGCGCACACACGCGCACACGCGCGCACACACACACGCGCACACACGCGCACACACCCACCAGATAAACTCCTGCACTAAATCATGGCATAATCAGACCACTTACATACTGGTGTTTCAAACGTTTGCATCAAAGATAGTGAACAACTACTTAAATGTCCAGCATTATAAAATATCCAATACATTCTTACACACTCTTTCAGATAGAGAAAGACAGAGAGAGGGGGAGAGAGAGAGAGACAGACAGATATAGTAGCCCTTACACACATAGTTCCCTGTACATTACTGTGAAATCATACCTGGGGCCACAACTGATTTTATCCATTCATACATATGAAAATGCCACGACATTCCAGTGTTGCGTCTTTTCAAACATGCCAATCCCGAGAGAGAACATGCAAGGCACCGTCCAGCGACAGACACCCAGATGAACCAAGTCAGTCGAAGAAAAAATCCATAGGCTATTATTATTCTTACAATTTTGTTTTTGTTGCTTTTTAAGATCAAGACCTTAAAAGGCTACATTTTGCAATGCGGAGAGGGATAAATGCCGAGCGTATTTGCCCTTATCAGGTGCATAAATGCTTTTTTTAAATTTGGATTATTACGTACTAGGCCCACAATAAAGACAGTTATTATTATCAAATTAAATTGTGTACCTAATGGACAATGCATGCAATTAAATCATCATTTGGATGGATGGATCGGCCTGAAAAGGGCTTCATTTTCAGGGTATAGGCAAACTTTAGATCGGAGTGGAACCAGCCTAGTGGGCCTAGGCCTACATAAAAAAATACTAAATTAATGTATCCTAATAAAATAATAGAATGAATAATTAATGCCATTCATGCCGAATAACAAAAGTTAAGTTAAACAATAACAAAAGTTGACAAGATGCCCAAAACCTTCGGTCGGAAAAGAATGTTGTAGGCTGTCAGTTGACCAGCATTTTCTTTAGTTTTTGACAGCCCTAACTATTTCACTCAAGTTAAAATGATGAAAATATAAATTTTCCTTTGGGTGAATTTTGAAACTTCTAGTGGCGCCTGAAATCCAGTGTTTTGTGTTTTTCGCCAGACTGACCTACCCGGTAATGTAACGGCTTCTGTTCACAACACACCCTTCCTGACAGATTCCAAGGAATTATACTAGGTCTCGACACAAGAAATTGGCTGTGCCGATTTCCTGCGAAATCCCGTTAATACATGTCCCCTAACAGGTAAATTCCCAGGAATTTAATGGGAATCCTATGTCTGAATGGGTTTAGGGTTAGAGATGTGAGAGAGAGAGAGCGAGAGAGAGAGAGAGAAAGATAGAGAGAGACAGAGAGAGAGACAGAGAGAGAGAGAGAGAGAAAGATAGAGAGAGACAGAGAGAGAGAGACAGACAGAGAGAGACAGAGAGAGAGACAGACAGAGACAGAGAGAGAGACAGAGAGAGAGAGAGAGAGACAGACAGAGAGAGAGAGAGAGAGAGACAGAGAGAGAGAGAGAGACAGAGAGAGAGAGAGAGAGAGAGAGAGAGAGAGAGAATGTAATGCCATTGCGCCTCTATTGCAGTAATGTTCATATTGAGTGTGAGTTTTCCCACCCCACGTCGTGCTCAGTCCACTCCCAACTATGACCCCTTTGAACACAGCGGGCCCAGGACCTTGATAGTTTTATTGTGCTTCACTAAAGCAATAAATTATTGCTCAACAAATTCCTGCGGTTTAAGTAAATATCATAAAGTGGGAATAAATATCAGCGGAGGGGTTCTGTTTTGGATCAGTCCGAAAAACCCGTCCGGGGAAAAAAACTAAAACACGGGGCGGGTCGTAAATCTGGACGTTGTTTCCGACCCCCCCGAATGAGGAAACACCCGTCCATCCCCCCTGAACGAGGACACGCACAAAAAACACAAGCAAGGTGTCCGCTGCCGAGTAATTCATGATAGCCTCCGCAGACGTTTGTCAATTTCATTGAGACGGATACAAATAACTCCTTAGCCTTGTTAATTACTCTCTAAGTCGTTAAGCCGTAGGAAAACAAACACCAGGGGAGCGAGCTCTGATTGGCTACAGCCGGAGGTGGCAATCCAAACGCGTGGATAGAAACGCTGGCGTCAAGAAAAACACCCCTTGTGCACTTTATGATGTGCTCCGATTTAGGGAGGAAGACTACTCGACTACTCTCAGTACCAGAGAAATCTAATGTACAGATACAGGAAGGACTCAGGCCACACTTTCACTTCTCTCTGTCCAAATAAGAGGGTAAGAAAGTAAATAAACCCATGTGTTGACAAGGTCCTTGGCCCAGGCTGTGTGTGTGTGTGTGCGCGTGTATGTTTGTGTGTGTGTGTGTTTATGTTTGTGTGTTTATGGGAGTTCCTGTTTGCGCGGGGCTTAACTGACCCCCATGTCAACAGAAAGCAGAACCAGGCTGGTCCCGGCCCACGGAGTGTCTGTGTGGCCGCCTCGCTGGGGGCTTGTGGGGATCATGCTCCAATTTGTACAGTAACTGGAAACAACCGCCCAACAGGCCGGCGCACAGGGCCGCCCAGCGACGGACGCACCGCTGGACACGACCGCCCCACACACCCACACACCCACACACACACACACACACACCAATCAAACCCAGCCATTCTCCTATGCCGGTGTGTGTGTGTGTGTGTGTGTGTGTGTGTGTGTGTGTGTGTGTGAGAGAGAGAGAAATAGCCCCTCTCTACCACCCAGGTCATCATGACTGAGATGGGGGGATGGGGGGGTTCTATTTCCTCCATCCTAAGACGCTCGCCTCCCCGCCCGATCTCCCCTGGCACAGGAAATCAGGACTCCTGAAAGAGAATCCTGGCCTAATCCCAGGGGGAAGTCCAAACATGGCGTAGCCCTTTTTTCATTACATAAGCACACCGCTTTGCTCTCCGCTTCTACAAACAAACCTGTCCTCGACTCCGACACCGGTCTCCGACCAATCTACAGTGCATCCGGAAAGTATTCACACCCCCTTTTTCACTTTTTCCACATTTTGTTATGTACAGATACAGCATGTTATGTACTGTATACAGCCTTATTCCAAAATGGATTACATTATTTTTTCCCCCTCATCACTCTACACACAATACCCCATAATGACAGTGGAAAAAACCTTTTGAGGATTTTTTTTGCGAATGTATTAAAAATTACAAACTAAAATATCACATACATAAGTATTCACTCCATTTGCTATGACACTCAAAATTGAGCTCAGGTGCATCCTGTTTCCACTGATCATCCTTGAGATGTTTCTACAACTTAGACCACTTGTGGCAAATTCAATTGATTGGACATGATTTTGAAAGGCACAGACATATCTATATACAGACCTGCAAACTCTGGAGTAGTGAAAAAGGTGACGACATACAAAACTTAAACCCTCTAGATTCACTGAAACTACCATGGTTAACATAAAAAAGGTGACTGTAGCCAAAAGGTGACAAGTTTGCAGGTCTGTATATAAGGTCCCACAGTTGAGTCTGTCAGAGCAGAAACCAAGCCATGCAATCAAAGGAATTGTCTGTTTACCTCCAAGACAGCATTGTATCAAGACACAGATCAAAAGAGCAAATATTTCTGCAGCATTGAAGGTCCTGAAGAGCTCGGTGGTCTCCATCATTCGTAAATGGAAGATGTTTGGAACCACCAGGACAAGGAGAAGGGCCTTGGTCAGGGAGGTGACCAAGAACCCGATGGTCACTCTGACAGAGCCCCAGTGTTCCTCTGTGAGGATGGAAGAACCTTCCAGAAGAACAACCATCTCTGCAGCACTCCACCAATCAGGCCTTTATGGTAGAGTGGCCAGATGGAAGCCTCTCCTCAGTAAAAGACACATGACAGCCTGCTAGGAGTTTGCCAAAAGGCACCTACATGACTCTCAAGACCATGAGAAACAAAATTCTCTGGTCTGTTGAAACCAAGATTGAACTCCTGAATGCCAAGCGTCACGTCTGGAGGAAACCAGGTACCGTTCATCACCTGGCTAATACCATCCCTACGGTGAAGCATGGTGGTAGCAGCATCATGCTGTGTGGATGTTTTTCAGCAGCAGAAACTGGGCGACTAGTCCAGATAAAGGGAAAGATGAATGCAGCAATGTACAGAGAGATCCTTGATAAAAAACCTGCTCCAGAGCGCTCTGGACTTCAGACTGGGGCAAAGATTCACCTTCCAACATGACAACGACCCGAAGCACACAGTCAAGATAAGAAAGGAGTGGCTTTGGGACAAGTCTGTGAATGTCCTTGAGCGGCCCAGCCAGAGCGCAGACTTGAACCTGATTAAACATCTCAGGAAAGACCAGAAAATAGCTGTACAGCTATTCTCCCCATCTAACCTGACAGAGCTTGTGAGGATCTGCAGAGAAGAATGGGAAAAATACCCAAAATACAGGTGTGCAAAGTAGCATCATACCTAAGAAGGCTTGAGGCTGTACTCACTGCCAAAGGAGCCTCAACAAAGTACTAAATAAAGGGTGTGAATACTTATGTACGTGATGTTTCAGTCTTTTTATTTTTAATACATGTGCAAAAATTCCTACTTTTTTCACTTTGTCATTATTGGGTATTGTGCGTAGATTGATGAGAAAAAAGTTAATTTAATCCATTTTGGAATAAGGGTGTAACATAACAAAATTTGGAAAAGCTGAAGGGGTGTGAATACTTTCCGGATGCACACCTTATGTCCTACTTCACTCTTTAGTTTTACACCTCCCGTGAAAGAAAGAAGCTCCTAAAAGAAGCAAACTCGCAGAATTCACAAACAGTAAACTATCATCTCTGTAATGTGTTCCGCTGGGGCGATGTGGCTGTACAGAGCAGCTCCACTGGTTGTGTGTGTGTGTGTGTGTGTGTGTGTGTGTGTGTGTGTGTGTGTGTGTGTGTGTGTGTGTGTGTGTGTGTGTGTGTGTGTGTGTGTGTAAGGATAGATAGGTATGAGCTATATAAATAAAGTTTGATTCGATACATAAATACTCCTCCTACCGTAGGAAATTTAAGATGAGGGTACATTGCGTTGTGTTTATTAGGGTGTGTTGCACCTTGCTTGCTACTGTATGTAGCAGTGGGCAGCGGAGCGCTAGACAGCTGGTCTAATCCAACAGCCAGGGGTACCGGGGGACCTCAGGGGGGGGGGGGGGGGGTCCCGAAGACGCAGTGGGGCTCCCAGAGACTCTTATCCCCAGCCTCCTGCCTCCCTCCCGTCCCCTGCGCTGCTATCAGGCTGTCCCAGTGGGGTTGGGCTGATAGCACGGCCCTGCTCCAGATAAGACCGCACCAGGTCCCTGGAGCCACCCCGGGCCCATGCCAACGCTGTTAGGCCCCTCGTTACACTGCCTACCAGCTACCAGCTACTGGTCTATCAGTAGTCAATAGACCCCCCCCCCAACCCCCCCGCCAGCACCAGCCAGCCAGCCAGGAGGGGGCTATCACACGGCCCCCAGCGGACCAATAACCACAGATAACAGCCTAGTCTTATTAGTCTCAATTTAGGAGTTTAAGCCACTGGGAGACTCCGCTTGTTTAAGCACTTTGTCTGTCTTGAAGGCAGGCACTTCAGATATCAATACACAGGCTTGCATGCTACCCACAATTTACACATGACTCTTACGCTTACAAGAAATGTTGCACTTTGAACATCAATATAGGTGATAATCAAATAAATTTCTCTTTTGTTTTATTTCTTTCTTTTTTTTACACTGGTACGATCTTACCTGGTTCCCCCAAAAAGGATGATGCGATCCCCCACCATGCAACAGCACTGTCTCCGCCTCGGACACGGCCCTTTACCGCGTGGCTCCACCTTCCTCCAGGAGAACGCCTCTGTGTACACACACACACGCACGCACACGCACACACACACACACAAACACACACACACACACAAACACGTGCACACACACGCGCACACGCACGCACACGCACGCGCACACACGCGCACACACACACACGCACACACGCGCACGCACACACAGAAACCTACATTAACATAATGAGAGCGTACAGGCATGTTTAACAGTAGACAACCAATCAATATTTATCTAAACAGGGACAAAAGTAACACAGCAAGTAATGGTATGCTGGCTCGTCAGAGACAGACCGTTCTCTCAGGGCACAAACACAACACTTCTCCTCGGTAAGAAGTGTCTATAAATAAAACTTGTAGTGGCCCCTAGCCTGTAAATAGCCTCCATTTAAGCCAACGTAATGTTACATCTCCTGGCCAAGCTGGCCAGCTGTGTCATCGCTGCAGAATCTCCCCGGCCAGTTAGCGTTACGTAAACCTGCTCCCCTCTACATTGTGTTTCTGTTCCATTCAGATCCTCTCTATATTTAGTGCAGACACAAATGCACTGGGAGAGGAGTGGAGGGAGGGAGGGAGAGAGAGAGAGAGAGAGAGAGAGAGAGGGCGAGAGAGAGGGCGAGAGAGAGGGAGAGAGAGAGAGAGAAAGAGGGAGGGAAGGAGAGCTGTAGGCAAAAAAACAAAACTTTGCACTTCGAGCGCGTCGACGTTCGCTCCATCCATCCATCCATATATGGACGCAATACAGTGCCCCACGCATTCACCCACGGCATCGCTGTGTCTCCATGGCAACGGACCATTCAATCCTTGCAGGGACATAAGACAGGCATGAAAGATGACTAGGAGGCAGCCATCTAGTGGCCAGCTTTGAGAGTGCAGAAGTTTAAAAAAAAAAAAAACTACCATCTCCTCAACCTGAGGGTTCCTGGGCTTCTCAAGCTGAAGCACTGTTCATAGGCTGGTTCTCCCTACACATCCTCCTCCACACCGTGCTTGTTTCCAGAGCAGCGTTCTAGTGAGGGGCTGAGAACAGAACCATAGTCTATCGGTTCTACCATCGTCTCATCGCCTTCCACATCACCACAGGTCTTACTGTGGAAAACACAGGAGAGGATTTGGAAGGAGGACATGGAACTTTGCTACTCTCTGCACGTTGGCTTTAGCGCCAGATTATGCTCTTAGTCACTTGTTTTAGAAAGGAGATGCACTTGTGAGTTCTGGCGAGTAGTAGTACACTGACTTCCTACGTTGAGTGCAATTATTGTAAGTCGCTTTGGATGAAAGCGGCTGCTAAATGACTGCAATGTAATGTAAAAATGTAGGCTACAGTATATTAGGTTGCTTAGGAGTCAGCGTTGTGACTTTGCACTAGGTAGGTGGGGAAGATCCCATGGAGAATATCGGCTTCAAGACATCTGCAGCCCATCCCCGGCCCAGCCACACAGAGCAGTCAGTCAGAGTTATGAGCGCCATGACAGGCGCTACTGCTTTGGGGGGGGGGGGGGTTAGTCTGCAGGTCTCTCTTCCCAGGAGAGCCACAGAAACTGGGCCGAGACGGCAAAATAAGATGCACCAAACAAACAACCGACAAACAAGCAACTTCCGCCAGTCAGAGGAGGCTGGCTGTGTTCCCTGTGCTCAGCTGTGTTGAGACCCCAGCGGGGGGGCTGTCCCCCTGGGAGGCGTGCCAGTGAGAGGTGCTGGCTGTGTTCCCTGTGCTCAGCTTTGTTGAGACCCCAGCGGGGGGGCTGTCCCCCTGGGAGGCGTGCCAGTGAGAGGTGCTGGCTGTGTTCCCTGTGCTCAGCTGTGTTGAGACCCCAGCGGGGGGGGCTGTCCCCCTGGGAGGCGTGCCAGTGAGAGGTGCTGGTGAATCACCTGGGTTGAACTTCCAGAGGTCGTTGAAGTGGCGGTCCAGACGGGCATTGTAGCCTCCAAATATGTACAACTCTCCATTGTAGGAAACTGAGAGAGAGAAATAAAGAGAACTATATCAAAAACTCTTTTATACGTTTTATAAATCCATAATCAAGTCCTCGGGAGCAGATAATGGCACTGTTTCCCTGTGACCTACAGTAAACCAACTATGCAGAAGACAATATATCTCAATATATCTCTATAAATGCAGATGACAGTATATCTCACCACCGGGATTATTTATTATAGGGTGTACATAACCAGTGTTGGGCAGTAACGCGTTATTAGTAACGCGCTACAGTAATAATATTACTTTTTCCAGTAACGAGGGGTGTAGCGAGTTACTAATCACATTTCAGTAATAATATTACAGTTACTTGCCCCCAGAAAGCTCGCTACTGCATTACTTTTGTCATAG
Source organism: Borostomias antarcticus (assembly GCF_949987555.1). NCBI lineage: Eukaryota > Metazoa > Chordata > Actinopteri > Stomiiformes > Stomiidae > Borostomias > Borostomias antarcticus. Next base: position 10,523,102 of record NC_140235.1, read on the forward strand.
GCCTGCTCTGTTTATTTATTTTCGTTTTACAAAGGGTGAAATAAAGTTTTGATTTCAGATTGAAGAACGTTCCGCTCATATCATGTCCCGTCACATTACCAGGCAAGCAGCGAGCGAGCGGAGCTATTTGAACATGACGACGTTAACATTCCATGGCTGGAAATACGCACACTATTTCGATTTCCTGGAACTGAAAGACAACAAGAATGTTGTCAAGTGTAAACTGTGTGTAAGTTCTACTAAGACTCTTTCTTGTGCCAGAAACACCACCTCAAATCTCCTGAAACATTTGCTACGCCAACACAGCAACATGAAGTTGGTGGAAAGAGAACCGGATCGTGATGAGCACGCTGCAAAAGGTAGTCAATATGGAAAGTAATATATTACATAAGTAACTAGTTACTTTTGGCTGGGAGTAATAAGTAAAGTAACGATATTACTTTTTAAAAGGGTAATGAGTAATAAGTAATATATTACATTTTTTGAGTAACGAGCCCAACACTGTACATAACACACCCATGCTCCCCCACCCCGCCCCAGAATCTAGCCATATATATATATATATATATATATATATATATATATATATATATATATAGTGCATGTACATAACTAATAACTACTGAAAGTTATTTGAAACTAAACGGGGCGAGATTGTCAGCGCAACGAGGGAGCTACAGGATTTAAAAATGGGTTTTGAAGCCATCACATTGCGTACATTTTGAAAAGTAAGTAAAATCTTTTAACATGAGCTTTACTTTGGAAAATGGATTGTGGTAATGTGATATACGTTGAGTGATAGTTTTAAGAGATCAAATCATATTTAGACCGGTATGGTCCTTTAAAAATCCTCCATGGGTTCACGACCTCCGGGGGCTCAACACGCACGGAAACACGCCACGGAAACATGCCACACGCACATAAACATGCCACATGTCTGAAGGAAATCGAAAGGTCACGCTATACTGCTATATGTAATTGCATGATGAAAGTAAGAAAGCTGGAAATTCAGACAGGAGAGACTGTTTCTCCTCTTACGAATGAATCTATTAAAGCTTCCTCTGAATAAGTGGCCAGTCTACAGCCAAAAAAGCTAAACTATCCCATTAGACAACAGAGAAAATTAAAAGGGTGAGAAATGCAATGGGCTCTCTCTGCCAAGCTCAGTCAGAGAGCAAAAAAGCTTAAGTGAGCATGAAATAGCAATAGCGCGTGTGTGTGTGTGTGTGTGTGTGTGTGTGTGTGTGTGTGTGTGTGTGTCCCTCACAGGCGGAGTGACTCCGGCGCCCATCCGGCTGTAGCTGTGCGGTGGGGGTGTTGAGCCAGCAGTTGGTCTCGGTATCAAACACTTTGATCTTGTTGCAGTAGATCTCGTTGTTGGAGTGGAAGGGTCCGAAGCGGTCGGCTCGCCCCCCGAATACAAACATCTTCGTCCCGATGATGGTGGCTGAGTGAAAGTCCCTCCAGCGGGCCGGGGTACCCTGGGCGGAGAGCGAACACACAGACATGAGAAACTCTGTGGGCTAACACAGGCTAACATGCTAGCACATTTCCACACAGAAAACTCTGAGCCCAGCTTGACCCCCTCTGTGCCCCCACAACCCCCCCCCCCCCACCACCACCACCAGAGCAGCAATGGCCAAATAAATCCACACAAACTGCTCAATCTCCTGAGCCTAATATGTATCGGTACACCGCTCAGCCAAAGCCACTAAATAATCCCTCAACTAAATCCATAACATTGAGTGTGTATAAACATGTGGGTAAAGGACTGTTTGCCTTACGAGACTTTATTGCATAAGACTGCTTATTATATTGTTATATATTATATAGTTATATTCAGCAGCAAACTGAAAAATAGCTGGCCAAGGCCTAGTCTGTCAGCCAGTGGTGGCATCCTACAGGTACACAGCGCCCTCTAGTGGAGCCAAACGCAAGCCATGCTACGCAGGATGAAATGCTGCAAACTGAAAACAACAAGGGTACAGAACAGTGCACCGGGACTTTGAAGACCCAGTTATCAGCACATTTAGGTGGCCCTGGTAAAGTTCTCTAGTGTGCTCTTAAAGTGAGTGGCCCACTGGAATGACTCAACAGCTCAGACTGGATTCCAAACAGTTTCCACTGCTCCAATGAGGAAACCCAGGAACAGGTTCCTCAAGCAAACCTACCCTGCCGCACCTGTTCTGAAGAGCAGACTGTATCAGGGGAGCGTCACTCCAGTACAAAACAAAAAACAGCATAGCTGTTACGCAGTCCACTCACGTGCACAGTTAAATCCGCCCAAACAACAGCCAATCGCCATGGTAATCTGCTGCCTCTGGACGATGGGGAACTAAAAAAGCTCTGGACCACTGAGGCGAGCCCCCACTGTCTGTGGCTGCATCGCAAATAACACAGAAATAAATCCTATTTATGTACACTATACTCCTACACTATGACCCTACTACATTCCTCTACAGAAAACCTGCCCAGTGGACGCAGTAGTGTAGAATATCATAGGGCGAACTGCAAAGTCACAGGGTAAGGCATTAACCCCCCCCACCAAGGCTCTTAGCGCTTGGCTGCGGCCCAGAGAACTGCATTAACAGAGGGTGAAGTGCCTCTCTGGTACGCCCACTGTGCACTGCTCTTACCTTGTGATGCCAACGAGCCCAAAGGACACTAACATCACCTCCAATCACTCCCAACACTGCACTGCAACATACTGTAACACCCCGGTCTTTCAATCTTATCCTCTCATCTTTCCTTCAGCCAAAATGAATGCATATGCGCCCATTATTTTTTGAGCGTGCAAGTTAAAATTGAACTTGGTCGCATTTGCGTGATGATTAAGGTTGTTTTAGGTGCACGTTCACAATGACGTATTTTCCATATTATAAAATCTCTTCATGCGTCATGTCAGGGTTATGACAGTGTCACGACAGTGTTATGTCGGTCTTTTGCACACCCCTTCAAATAATGTGTTAACGACAGTCACAACTCACTCTGGCATTGACTAGCGACCAGGCCATGGTGGTGGTGTCAAGCTTGTGGATGTCGTTGGAGAAGCAGTCAGCCTGGAAGGTGGGAGAGAGGAGATCTCATCAGACCACGGTTGGGAGTCACATGACTACTAATGATGGTTAGGGGACCTACAATATGGAGAACATAATCATCTTTCTTTATTCAAATCTTTCACCCAGCACCGTTTTATTGGGGCTGTATAAACCGTGACTATTTTACGGATATGTGGCGTTAGGGTAGCTTCGCCTGGACTCACCAGCTGCTCATATCCCCCAAAGATGTACATGGCCTTCCCCAGGACGCAGGCGGAGTGGCCGTCCCTGGCCCCCGGGACTGTCCCCGAGACCTTGGGCGTGAACCACCGGTGGCTGCCTGAGGGGACGAGAGTGCACGTCAAAACACAGGGACGCTGTCGCCACGGCGCTCGCTAGACTTCCTGTGTCGTATCGTCGTTAAGCATGAAGAGCTTTAACGCAGCATGAGGAAGCAACAGAGGGCGCCATCGCTGTTTGATGCTTAAAGGACTCAGAGAGTCGTTACTGGTCTCCCGAGTGTGAAGGTTGAGCATGCTCTTGCATGGAAAGAGAAGAGCTCTGGTGTGACCACAGCTATGGGAAGAGGAGCACCCCGGCCGTACGCGGCGGTTGCTGTCAAGGTTTCGTCTCGCAGGGCGCCGCGAACGGGTGCGGTGAGCACTGCGCGCACCTCCAGCTGCGAAACGAAGCGCCCGACCAAAAAGCAGAGCAGAGAAACCAAAAATGCACTAGATGCATGGGAGGGGTGGGGGGGGTGGGGGGCGGGTGGACTCACTGACGTCAAAGGCATAAAGCACATTGCAGGCCCCCTCCGTGTCATTGCGGCCCCCCCAGATGTATATGGTGTCTTCCAGCAGCACGGCCGTGTGTCCGTAGCGCATGTAGGGCACCTCCCGCGCGTGCTCCCTCCCTCCCGTCCTCACCGGAGGCAGCTTCATCCAGCGCAGAGACACTGAGGGTGGGGAAAAGGTAGAGGGAGTGGAGGGGGACACATTTAAGACTTTCAAAGTCAAAAGCCTCATATTAAAGTTTCATCATATAATTTATGGGAAATAATAAACAGACTCGTTAATGTAAGCAGCATTTCATTAGCCCGCAAAATGCAAGCCTGTGTGTGGAAAGATAATGTTTAATTCGTGCTCGCCGAGCAAAATAAATCACATTTCAGACACACATTTAACCCTAATAAACCAGCAATAAAAAGGCTATAGGCTTTCGTATGAGGATGTGAGTGACATCAGCCTACACAAGCAGCCTGGGAGGAAGCCCAGCAGGCCTGGCCTCTTCTGTCACATAGAAAGCAGTCAGATAACCTGGTAGCGCATGCTGGGACCAGACTCATTACTGGAGTAATGGAAAACCCGTCAACAGCAAAGAGAATAATAAAATAGTATGTAAACAATGCTGGCTAAATTGCTTCGAGATTCAAAATCAGCACATGGAGTCTCTTAAGGTCTATAAGGTCTATGACCAAACACATCACAAAGAGCTTTATTAGAGGCATACTGAATGTGTGAGTCGGAGGAGAGTGTTGAAGGAAGAAAAAAACACACACACAGACACACACACACACACACACACACAAACACACACAACCACCACCACCACCACCACCATCATCATCCTCTCATCCCAGGTCTCTTTTGCAAAAGAGATTTTAATCTCAATGAGACTTCCTGGATAAAGAATGAATGAATCATCAAGGTCCTTTCATATGAACACACTGCACAGACATCAGTGAGCAGGCTCATTTAACCAATTGGCATAAAAGGAGCTCAGCTAAGGCTATTGCATTACAACCAAGGAACAGCATCTCCACCACACCACGCCAGACTACAGACTCTTTCAGGGCAGACTCTAAACAGGGAGCTTCCGGCTACAGGTCTCCATAGACACAGCAGTATCATGACACCGTTGCACTGGGCGAAAAGGGTCTGTATCCAGGAATATCCAAATTGGATATTTGTCATATCCGGAGCATATCTGAACTCAGGAATGGGAACATATCAGTATGCAGTGCGTTAGGACTCGGTGTATTTGTATGTTCTGAATATCATCAATATACGTTGTCCTAACACACTGCATATCCAGATGTTCCCATTCCTGAGCTCCCAATATGACAAATATTCCATTTCCAGATACCCAGCGTTGAGATGGCAGGCTTGAGCTGCTGAAGGAACTGGAAGCAATAAAAAGACAGAAAAAAATAACTTCCTGAGACGAAGCTGTGTGGCCTTCCGTCACACCGAGGTGAAAAACAGGTTAGTGTTACAAAACAAACGGCATATCTGCCTCTTCAAGGAGGCGGACCACGCCTAGCCTGAACACCTGTGCTCCAAAAACACCTGGGAGAGTGGCAGAGCGAGGTTAGAACAGATGGCCGAGACGTGTTCAATGTGGTGGAGGTTAAACTGCCTTTTCTTCTGGCTGATCCGATCATGCTTTACAACATTCAATGTCATCGTGACAGGGGGTATGATGGGGCTATAAGCGTTCGCCCTGAACACAGACCTTTTGAGAGAGGTCTTAAACTGTATGAAAGGCAGTGCTATAACAACTGAGTACTGGACAAAATACAGAGAACACAATGTGTACATACATAAAAAAAACATACAGACACCACGATGCTTTCTTAACGCACAGACATATCAGAGATCTCCCGTGATCTCTTTCGACCGCATCATTCCCTATCGTTCCTACTGGAGAGCTAGCCGGACGTGCGGAGGATCGGGGGTGACCGGAAGCGCCGACGGAGGGTTGGTCCGAGGACGGCCGAGAGAGAGAGAGAGAGAGAGAGAATCCCACTCACCTGTGTTGAAGACGTGCACGTCGATCTGCCGCAGCGTCTCGTAGTCCTCCCCGGAGCAGTAGCCCCCGAAGGAGTACACCTTGTGGCCCACGGCCACCGCTGCATGGTTGACTCTCCGCGGCCCTCCTTCCAGGTGCACCGTCCAGCGCAACATTCCCCGCGCAAGCACCTCCCCCAGCAGTCCGTCTCTAGACCATCACTCCCGCGTCGTCGGCTCGGACCCCATCCAGGCGACGCCACCACCGAGACCTGGGACCCGAAAGCGGGTTAGGAGCGGAGGTCAGATCAGCCGTGTGGAGGGAGAGCGGCTAGAAGGGCATCTGAGAGATAGGATGTCTGCAGAGGGGGGCACGGTTAGTCCACTGTGGCTCGGGTCAACTCTGCCCTCGACTTGTTGACAGCTCTTAAAACCCAGCTGCATTATCTGAGCTGGGAGGGTATTTTAAGAGGCTCCCAAGCTTGGTCTACACCTACTATACCCCTCTTTGGCTTCCCATTCTACCTTATCCCTGCCCCCTTCCCTTGTTACAACATCCCTAAAAATAGTGTCACATGAAAAACATAAACCTAGAACTTTATAAAAAATAAACAGGGTTAGAGATCCTACAATGAAAGAGAACAGTGAAGGCCTAGCTTGTTGCAGGCTAGTTTCTCAGTGTGAAAAAAGTTTCAAATTTCAAAAGGTCCTCAAGTTCCGTGGTCACTGATGATCGCTATCTGTCAGAACTGTTCCTTGGTTGCTTGATGGGGATGAAATACAATCTACAATATGCAATGAAGATTGCAAATCGGACCAGGGACCTGGAGAGGAGAGGGATTTTCACTCCTTGAACCAAGAACATATGCATTTTCCTTCATCCTACCAAAGTGGGGAGGAAATCAAAAGATATAGGCTACTTCTCTCAGATATTTTGCATAGTTTCCTGCCGTATTGTAAGACAAATCTACCCAGGCTGAGAGAAGCAACTCCCCTCCGAACACTAGCAGCTCCCTGCTCTTATAGATAGGAGTTTTAAAAAACTGACCACATAAAGTGTAGGGTACTTAGATAACTTGATATCCTAATGACATTTGAAGAAATGGGTTATGGTCGTGTTTCGCTACATATGTAGCTACATTCGCAAAATATGTAGCTAGCAGGCAGGCTAGTTCAAAAGACAACATGTAGCTAAATAAAATGACTTTAATAAAGCTGTCATGTTCTAATGGGGACCTGACAGCCCACAGGTATAGGCTAGCTAGCGAGGCTAGCTTGCTACCACAGACAAATACCAAAGATAAACTCCTCTGTGCTAGTGCTAGCTAGCTGTTACAGAGACCTCCGACCTTCAGTTTGCTCTTAAAAATAAACCCTCGGAGGACTTATGCAGACCCCTCTATTTAAAGCACACACAGCCTTCCGCACATCATTAACACAAGAGCTCGCTAGCTACCTGTAAGTATCTGCCAAAGCAGGATACCAGGCTAGCTGGCTAGCAAGCTAGGTAACTACAGGGGCTAGCTAGCTCATTTGTATGTCCGCCCTGCCTGTCTGGTTCTCAACCCAATGCTCTGATTTCATTCACTGGAGGAGCTTGTCAACATGCTGCTCTTAGCTAGCTAGGCTAGCTCTAGCGGACTTATTCGGAGAGCTACAGAATCATTTGGTTGCCAGAAACCCACCTAGCTAGTCAGTAGCCAGCTCGATAGCTAGCCAGCTAGTTTACGCTAGCAAGGTAGTAGTGCATACCTCGGTTTACGTTCACCGTAACGAAGTCAGGTCACATGACTTGCAAATCCAATACGGGCGGAGAGGGTAGCTCGATTACAACCATACAGCAGTACGTCGCATCTAACGTTTGGTAATGGTGAAAATAAACACTCATGATGCATCTAGCTCCTACTTCTTTCAAGAGCACAAGTTATGACCTTCAAATAAAATGTTTGCAGATTAAGATTAAACCGATCAGTCACCCAATGAACCGACGGGTACCAGGTCACCCTAAACGAGTTAACCATATGTGCCAGATATGTGAACAAGCTGGCTAACGGCTAAATTAATGCGAGCTAGCAATCGTCGTTAGATGACAACCAACACTAAGTAGCTATATCACACCTTTTCTTATCAATATCCACAAGAGCCTTCATTTACTCAAAAACAACAGCGTTACCTTGGAAGCGAGACAAATCAAGCGAGACTGCGCGATCCACTCCCTTCGCGGCCCTCGTGACGTATTGTTTACGATGAACGGCGAGAGTTTACAAACATCCACGTTCTGGCAAACAAAAACACCAATGGACAAAAATCGACTGTGCAAACATAAACTACGGTAATTATGATGAATACATATTCGTATCTTTTTTAATATCAAACGCAAATGTATGTATATCACAGCAACTTTGTTCATGACAGAATTACACGCCAGGCAAGATCGTTTAAATAACTTATTGAGCGGTCTGTAGGGTCCACACGTTTTGTACGCTGGCGATTGCCCGAAGGAGTTCTGTAGAACGGCCAGAAGAGGGCAGCATGTTTCAATGTAAGCTTGTTAAACTGTTTCAATGTAAGCTTGTTAAACTACCTCTGTCTGCTCAGCACCACTACATCAGTAAATCGTGGTCAGATCAAACGAGAAATCTACACACGCGTGTAGAGATAGTAGTGTCAGGTTATGCCTACCGCAGAAACTGTCTAGTTTCATTTAATTCTCTCTTGATAGACAATTAAAGCGAACCCCGTATTACTTGAGAGGAGCACTATTGGTAGGTTGGTAGCCTATACTAAAACCAGAAACCATTCAAAGTAACAAACCATCATTCATGTCATCCAGCTTGGGTTTTCAACCATTTTCTGATAGTTTGGGCCATCTTGTTTTCTTAAGTGTAGACCTACTATTGCCAACCCTCCTATTATCATTGGGATCATTTTGACCCCATTTAATGTTTAAATAAATAATTGACATACTTTTTGTTGGCTTCATATTTAATGATTTTTCCTAATGGGGACAACTGGGTAAACATAAAATTAACATGATGGCATGTTTTCAATGTCCTGTAGGCTACACATTTGTACGCATTGGTGTTCTTTGCGGTCTATTTGACCCCAGGAAAAGCAAACGCAATTTGAAACATTTAGAAGGATTTTCTTTGGCTCATCAGAGAATCAGTAAAGAACACATGATAACAGTTCTTTATTTACAAAAACTCTTACCCTTACAGGACCTCGAGAGGTCTTTAATCATTACGGCAAGTGACACACAAGCCTACATGCGTGAACGGCGACACATCACACAACACACACACACATGCAATCAGGGGTCACCGGTGGAATTTGTCCTCTGAATTTTCCCGTCCAAGCTGTCTTCCCCCCTGGGCAGCCAGGAGCAGTGGGCATACAAATGATAGTTCTTATGTAGCTATAGTAAAACAGCCGATGTTATACAATATGTGTAGGCCCATTAAAAACATTTAATCTTGTTAATTGTATGTTTACCCAGCTGGCACCAATAATAGAAAACTATTAAAACACTAAGCATATACTACATATGTATATAGTATATGCTACTATATGTATATACATTAGTATATATATACTGCTCAAAAAATTAAGGGAACACTTACTCACACTTAATCACATCCAGCCCTTAATGGGTTAATGATTTTGGATCTTTCCACTGATCGTCATTTAGGTCAATCAGTGGCATTTTATGGTGATTTGCATATATTTCCGTAGTTGCGCAATATGTACCCTATTCCGATGCATAAAGGAGGCGGTGTTTTATTTAAATGGATATTTAAGTAGTCAACAAATAAAAATAAAGCACCTGCTCATAAACTTGGGTAACAATTTTCACATTCTGAAGGTTTAAATTGCTGGGGTGAAGGGAGGAGGGGGGGGGGGGGGTATTGTAAATATGAGGATATCGGGGGGGTTAAGTGTTCCGCATGTCTATATCACTGCTGGTTGTGTAAATACTGGCCCTGTTGATGGTGCGGTTTACAAGCAGGTTAGGAGGCCATGGGCGTGAGATTGAGGGAGAGTGCGTCCTGAGTGGAGCAGCTGACGTTCAAGCCTTGCAGCAGCTGTCCCTGGATCTGCCTGTATAGGATCCGTCCAGGTCGGGTTCACTTAGGAGAGGCTTTGATTGATTCACTGTGTGGAGGCATTCCATCTCTGTGTGCCAGCTGCAGGGCATGCACAATGGCTAGATTGTGTTGGTCCTGACTACCCAAACGACAGCTGCCCTATGACTGCCCCTCGGAGCACCCTCCCAGCAGTTCCCTGTTCTTCAGTCCAGGACCACGAAGAAGGATCTCTCTGAAAAGGAAGCTGTACGATTCATACAGAATCTTCAAGGTCACCTTTTGGCTGCCAGGGGACATGACAGTCACACACTTCACCTGTTGTATCTATAAACCGTAAACCCTTCATTAGGGCAACCTGAGTGTTAAGTGTTAATTGTTTTATCAGAATGAGAATCGTTTATTGCCATGTAGTTTTACAACGTTCTAGGAATTTGCTTTCGGGCGAGATGCATAGCATTGAGACGACGGGGCAGAGACGAGACAGGACAGTGCTAATACAAGACCATGTAAATCACATTGTGGATATAATGTTTTGCAGTATAAAGATAATGACCATCATTGATATGATAACTGACCATCATTTCAAAATGATCATTACCAAAATAAAAGGAAAAAAAGTCCTGCAAAAGTCCGTTTTGCTGCTTGTCCTGAGGGTCAGTAGCATTTTCTCCAGAATGCCCTCCGACCTCGACCGATGTCTAACATGCCAACAACACTCCCTATGGAGGTTTTTGAATGTTATCAGACAGAGGCTTATCCAAGTTTATAATTTTCACATTACTGGAAAAGCACAAAGAAGAGGGCTCGGCCCCAGGCATGGGAGCACAGTTGTTGACCATCACTGACTGGTTGGCACCATCACTTCTGATTGGTCTAAAAAGTCAGGCATTCAACACCACCTGTCAGCATTTGCACACATTGCGTCACCGCCAGACACTGCTGAGACATACTTTGACACATTTGCTTAGTGGTGTGTTTTACCCAGTTTAAAGCCAACACATGTGGTGTGTGTCTGCCTGCCCCAGGGCCTGACACAGGGAACAGGAGTTGTCCAACTGCAGCATAACTATGCAAGTCAATAACAACTGCAAAACCCAACAGTTGTTCTGGATGCTTGGGCAGGCCATGCCCAGTGATGGAAGAGCTTTGCAATGCTTTGTGGCAGAGAAGAATATATAGCCTTCCTTGCGTATGGTCAATCTGGTTAACCTTTCCCTTGCCCAATGAGTATAAAAATCCAGAGCGTTTTTGCCACAATGAACAGTAAATGCAGCTCACAAGAAAACAAACACATTCATAAAAGGGAAGGGAAAAAGGATTTCCTACTGCCTGTTTATTATGTTTTTTTCTGAAAGCAACAACAATTCTAGAAAGATATGTCATGTGTTTGTCTGTCACAGAGCACATAGGCTACATTTTGCATTTATGGGCCAATGCTGGTGTAGGCTACAACAAATTCCTGCCTGGGCAGACAACACATTTTTTTTATCTAATGATATTTTTTGACAATTGGCATTTTTGTTCTTCCCTGGACTCAAACTTTTGTTTAAACATCCTGTGCACACCTGTCATGCAGGAGTCGGGCACCGAGGCTCAGATCCCTGCAGGCTCTGTGTGTATTAGATGTGTTTGGATTACCCACCATGTTCTCTGTGTGTATTAGATGTGTTTGGATTACCCACCATGTTCTCTGTGTGTATTAGATGTGTTTGGATTACCCACCATGTTCTCTGTGTGTATTAGATGTGTTTGGATTACCCACCATGTTTCCATGACACAGGCCCAAATGCAGATAGAAGGACAGGCTGTGCTGCAGTCATGCTTCTTACTGGCCTGCCTGTGGTCACGCTGTAGCTGTGGTCATTGCCTCATCAACTGGCACTCCGCTGGTTTTCATAACCCACTGCTGTCATGGCTGCTAATGACCCGAACCTCGCTGCAGAACAGTGTGCATGGTTTCAGCCACAGGGTCAGAACGCTCAGCACTGAGACGTCCCCTGGATGTTCGTGATCCGACTTCCGCTAACCGGATTAGGTCAAGGGTATGAAGCAATCCAAGATGATGTCATAGAACATGATCTAATTGTACGGCAAGATGACTGAATCATACATGTTCCTTTAATTTGGGGCTATTAGAGGAACAGAGCTCCTCTCTGTGAGTTCCGCGTGGAGGAGGGCCGGTATGTTCCTCACTAGAATGCCATGACCAAACCCAGAGTAGTCTCCAGGAGGATGGGACAGAGAAACAGCATGAGCAGTCATATGCCCCTCATCAATTATATAGCTGACGGATGGCGCGCATGATACTTTATTGCTTAATTGCTTAATGCACAGTTAAATGAGTAAAATGAACGACAGCATTCTGTAGACTTACGTGAAGAAATGCTTGGAGGACTGGTACGAGAGCGGCACGTAGGTCAGGAGGTTGAGCGGCCGGCTGGGGATTGCAAGGTCCCCGGTTCGATCCCAGCTTCCAGAGTGTGCCGAAGTGTCCTTGAGCAAGCACACTGGCGCAGTACCTAGTACTGTTTCCTCACAGCAAGAAGGTCGTTGGGCCTTTCTGTGCGGAGTTTTCATGTTCTCCCCGTGTTCACAAGGGTTTCCTCCCTAAGAACCCAAAATGAAAAACATGAACAGAACAACAGATCGCTAACTCTGTCCATCCCTGACGAAGATGGACAGGAGTATTTGGTTGGTCCCCGTGCCTACTGTCTGCTCCCGGCTGCCCTTGGAGGAAGTTGGATGTGATGGGTTAAGAGCAGATTCAAATGTAATCAGTGGACACTGTGTGTGTGTGTGTGTGTGTGTGTGTTTCGGCATTGACACCCGATCACCATGGGCTGTTGTTTCATTTGTTTTGGTGAGCAGGCCATAGACTACAATGATCGACCCTGATACCAGAAGTCTTTAGGAGTCTTTTGGATGGTTTATTGCAGACTGTGGGATGGGATGGAGCAACTGAGAGAGACAACTGTCGACATCAGCAGATCAACATCCAGAGCCTCTCGTTCTGACACACTTTCTATTTTTAATTCATGAGACACTATAGGGACAGTTGTCCAAGGAGGCTGCAAGCCTTCATACCCCACCTGTCTCGAACTATGTTGTCCCACACCCCAATCCCCCAAAACACACACATCTGTTCCTCTCAACCCCACACTTCTTCTACAAAGATATCAGAATAGCTCTAACACTCCCCATTCCCATCATCCTATCCACAACTATACCCCGCCATGAATGCGTCCTTTGTTGGGGCTGGGCACCCAACCCTGGCAGGCATGGCTTCTACTTTATATACTGTTAGCCTACATGTTGTATTGTTGTTGTTTTGTACATGAGAAACCAATGTTTTCAATGTCTGTGGCTTTCACCTCTCTCTGCGTGCGTTCCTCTCATGCGCCATCTTTCTAAACTAACATAAAATACATTTTATTTTCATTATTGTATTACATGCTATGCTCATTGAAGTACCAGCTGACCTCAAGCGTCAACAGTCATTAATAGTTTCAGATGAGTGTCAGCACTGAGCTCATCCATTCCACAGGCGTGAGGCGACATGAGGGAGGCACACAGCGCTTTCAAACCGCTCCAATTTCTTATGTAAAGCACTCCAGGCCACCTTGCATGTCTAAACAAAAGACCAAACTTTTTTTTCTCCTTCCCTCTATTCAACCCAGACTCGTTGGGGTGAAACATGACTGAGCGATGGCATAAGTGATGCTTGTAATATCCGACCTGCCAGCAAGACTGATAACGCAACAGTTGTGGAGGTGGGGGAAAGAACATCTGTGAAAGCTTTGCAGGTTCTCTGCTTATTTATTTGTAATTGGTTGTTTACCTCCAATTAGAATCTAGCTGAAATTTGCCTCAACCAACATATTAAACCAATTTGCTACAGTAAAAGTGGTGTTCAAACATGACTCAAGATGTGCTTTGGCGTGGCTTAAGCTTCACTCTGTCAACTGAACAGTTGCTTACTATGCTAAGGTAATAACTGTTCCTGAATAGATCCCCTGTTCATATTCCCCATCAAAGAAAAGTGCTACACAATTAATAGCAAAAAGAGAAAAGCAGCACACATTCAGTTTGACACTGTACAATTCTGTGCAGATTTAAATGCAAACTGAGGAAATCGTGAAAGGGAGTTCTCATTATTTAACACTTGCTGCAACAGATGTCAAACACACATGCTGGACTAGCAAAATACTATACAGCAAGAATTAAAATCTCTATATGTTGCTAATAAATTCACGACTACAGGATCTTAATAAGGGTCCGAGGCACCCAACCTGCTGCTAGCATGACATCACAGGTCAAATGTTAAACCCCCTCTCAAAGTGATTGATATTTTGGGAAAGGGAGAAAATAAGGTCCAGCTTTTCCCCGTTAGTTCTAGCAGGCCCTCAACCTTTGATATGGGGAAATTGCTCCCTGCCGCTGGAACGCGGTTGCCATGTGAACCCATGATGTCACATGATGAAGTGACCTCATCCCAGCAGGCTTCCTCTTGGCCTGATTGCCACCTGAGGCTGGCTTCCGATCAGAGGGAACTCTCTGTACAGTAAAGGTGTTTGATATTCTGTGCCCCTGCTTACTATGGTCTTTTCATTCTTTTTCCATATGAACAGGACAGGGATGGGATCACTTTTAATACTGTATGTCATTATTTAATCAGTTTATAGCTGTTGCAGTCTGACCATCCTGGGAAGATTTTCACTTAAATCTACAGTGATTCAGTTGAAAGCACTCACTCTGTGTTCAGTACATCCAGTCATTTCTATAAACCCGTTAGAAAGAAAACGTTTCGCAATGCATGGGTCTGGCTGATGCTTTACCACACTGTCAGACATCTTCAACACTGAGCTCTGTTCACTTGGATGTCAACTATAGACTTTCCTGACAGCATAATCCTCACTGTGCCCCACTGGATTCTTGGTTTCTGTCATACAGTAGATGGACCAAAGCCTGTTCAAGACACTGACGCTGTCTATTACTATGACTGGAAGAGGTCCGCCTCGAGTTCCTAAGCCTCAATTACAGAATGGTAAACACCACTGATTGATTTTCAAAAGCTCTTAACAGCTATTTTCCATCGTTTTGGTCATACTGATCTGTACTTTCCAACAAGTTCACATTTCCAGCAAAATGGATATTTAAGTGTTTTTTTGGCTTATATCTTCACACAAGATCACATTCAGTGGGAGATCCCAGACTTATTTGTCAAAGCATTATTGATAGAGTTCATAAGTAATGGTACATATAGTGTATGGATATGGTTAAAATTCCCCAAAGTATATATTTTTACTTTTCCTCATTTCCTCAAATTACTCTCTTTCCTTCTCTCTGGCCAAAATGTGTGTTTTCTCAAATATTTTGGCGCAAAGTGATGAGACAGGACAAAGCACTAATCCTCTTTGGTGGTCTATGCTTCACTAAAACAACTCCCCTCTCGGTGCAGCTAAGCCTGTCTAGCCTTCACATAGATCAATCCTGCTGCAAACATGTTGAACGCCTTCTGCTGACTTCAAGTGCAGGGTCTCATGGGGCCTCTCCACTATGGTCCTGTGCAGGGTCTCATGGGGCCTCTCCACTATGGTCCTGTGCAGGGTCTTACTATGGCCTCTCACTATGGTCCTGTGCTGCAGGGGAGTCCATGCTCCCACATTTCTGGTGCTTTCTCCACTGTCAGCTGACCTGTGACAGGCCTCAGTACCCACGCTGATTTTAGTAAGGCTACTGTTCAGGGGTTGGTACGAAAGGTAGGCCTTATACACAAGGTCTGATAGAGTAACATCGGCACAGAGGATGATGCAAGGGCAAGAACATGTACCAGGTGGTTGTGATTATTGCACTTTCACATGTGACTCCACTGTGTGTGATGTGTTTAGCTTTCATCATTCATAGATCTACATGCCCGGATCTGTGTGAATAGTGTTAGATCATTAAATCATGTCAAATATTTGAGAAACTCATAACTGTTAATAATAACAATAATAATAATATTAATAATAATAATACATTTTATTTGTTTAGCACTTTACATTTAGAAAAAAAATCTCAAAGTGCTATAAAACAGGTGTTTAAAAACAACGAAGTAGTTACAGCCAACTACATGAGAGGACAAAGAAAGACAAGATAAAATGAGCAAACAGGCATTTTAAAAACATGATAAAACGCATTTCATGGTGCATAAGATATGGAAAACATGCAACCTATGAAAACTGTTGCTGCCACAATGTTAAAAATCATGAGATTATGCAGGTAGCCTCTCCTACAGTATGTTTTTTTGCTGATAATACACATTTTGGGATGAATCTTTTAAACCTTAAAAGGTAAAAGACACTTTATAATCATTAGACCAGGTGTTTCATATTCTTTAAAGCTGTCTCTGAATAAGTGCTGACTGCATAACTGAGTGACTGGTGGGATTTGATGGTGTGTGAGGTCATGTGAATGCTTGGTGGAGCTGGTTGTGATAAGGGCTGGAGAGGCTCAGGGGGAGGTGTGAAACCACACTCCCTGGTCGGGGCACCGCAGGTGTGTGAAGACGTCAGCTCACAGGCATGCTGCACCTCTCCTCTCTCTGTGTCACATTTCTTACTTTCCCCCTGGTTTATTTAGAGGTCACATCCTACAACTGTTTCATAAGCACTTTCTGAGAGTATTAGACAAATGCTAAAATGACCATGTACCCATGAGGGCCAACAAGTAGGCCTACTACTTCTTAGATTTACAATGCTTTTAATGGTAGAGGTTTGGGTGGGGGTTGGTAGACTTGAAACCCTGACAAGTAGCACTCACACGTGGGCATCCTAGAGGGAGCCCTGGGAGAAGAACCATAATGTGTTTGTAATTCCGCTTTTGGCCTTACACAGAGTTAATCATGTTGCTCTATTCGAAATAATCATTATATCACGGCTCAAGCGCTGTCCTCAGGGAGCATTTCATCAGGGGCTCAAGTACAAAAACAAAGTCCCGAAAGGCTGCCCATCTGAGGGCCGAGCTTGTTGTCAAGATGTGGACGCAAGCGCTGGAGCTAAGAACATAGGAATTCATGACTGCCTAGATCCACAAGATACTCGCTTTAGGACAAATTTATGACTTCATGTCGTTGGCAACATGTTCCTCTGTTTTTCAGTTTGCTTTAACCTGTTTTTACAAACTTTCACTGACTACACAATTCAGGAGCCTGACAAGGCAAACAACCTCTCCTTAATGTTGTGTTAGCGCTTGCTGGTACCAGACACCACTTACACAGTACTGTCAGATCCACGCCATTCAAACAACGTAAAGAGCAGCCGAATCCGACCAAAGCTCTTGGTGGTTTATTTGTACAGGGCTCAGGCCAAAGCAAGGAAATACATGTTGCTACAGTATATACAGTACATGCATTTTTCACTTCCACCCTTTTCATTAAACAAACAGGGCTTCTTCACTGATCACTCTGCCCATCCCCTGTATGGTGGGCCCATGGCTACACTCCTCTCCACCACCACCACCACCACCATCAAACTCCTTCATGCGGGTGTTCTTGATGACATCATGCGTGTAAACTGTCTCCCATGTTGTATTCACTGACTCTAATAAAGTGGACTTCATCTAAGAGGGCCTGCTGCCAACCAGGCCTGGGGAGAGAGAGAGAGAGAGAGAAAGAGGGAGAGAGAGAAGGGAGAGAGAAGAGAGAGAGAGAGAGAGAGAGTCATGTTTTTATTATCATCATGGGAGGGCATGATATCACCCATGCCAAAAACAGTTTGTCTTAACCAGCATCCTCACCGCTGCTAACAGTGAGAGGATGGCACTGACAGAGAGGCCAGTCAGATCACAACCCTGATTCGGGTCATCAGTCCTGCACGGTGACAGCGCCCCATTGGATGAATACCATGGAGGGGAGATAGGAGAGATACATGAGGAAGGCCTTACAGCAGCCCAGAGGTGGAACACCTGGTTCAGATCTAGTGCCACAGAGTGACTCCGCAAGCAAACAACAGTTGTTCTTCTCTAAATGTTTACACACTGTGTAGTAAGCCAATCTGTCCTTACAGAGCTAATTAACAATTAATGCACAACTGTAATGAAATAATTGTGAACAGCATCAGTCTAATTGACTGCATATTCTGTGTGGATATACAGTAGTATATGGATACAGAGTATACGGAGTATACAGTCTGTATGTACTGCAGGTAGGCTATGTATGTATGTATGTATGAATGTATGTATATACTATATATTTTGCACATGCTGGATATACATATTCCTTGTGTCTTTATTATGTTTATTCGCTACTATGTATTTTCTGCATTTCCAACCTTTGCTGTAATTTCTCACTGCTGAAACGCCAAATTTCCTCCTACAGGGATTATTAAAGTTTCTATCTATCTATCTATCTATCTATCTATCTATCTATCTATCTATCTATCTATCTATCTATCTATCTATCTATCTATCTATCTATCTATCTACAGTATCTATCTATCTATCTATCTATCTATCTATCTATCTATCTATCTATCTATCTATCTATCTATCTATCTATCTATCTATCTATCTATCTATCTATCTATCTATCTATCTATACAGTCTGTAGTTGTATCACTCATACCATCTCTTATAGGCCTGAGTCTATGAGACCAAAATGGCCGGTTTTAAAGGTCTTGTGGTACACATACAACCATCGTCACTCCAACAGTTTCCAGGCCACTTAACCTACGAAGTGAGGAGCATTTTACAGGCCAAACCCCTTGGACTCCACCCATCCGCCCTCCCCCCCGAAAGCCACCCTGACTGCCCAGCGTTTCTCTAATTTCAAGCTGCAACACATTAAAACTCTTCCTTGGGTGACCTCATCACAAAACCAGAGCTCTTTTTAAGAGTATCATTAACCATGTATAAGCCAAGGCTGCCCCAGCCATGTGGTGCACTGCTGAGTGACTGATCTACCAACCAGTAACTGTCCCAGGCACTACATGTCAAACTCCGCACCCTCAAATGCTCTTTAACGCAGAACTCTTGAAGTCCTGTGAAACTACTTCATGTGACAGAATAGATGGTGGTGGATTGTCTACCTACTGTACATACAGTACATTGTTAAGTGTTCATCAATGAGTTGATTTGTCTACAGAAAATGTCCTACAACACAACCTTGTGTAATTTGTAATTACTTGTACTCTTTTTAGATCACATCGCGGTGCAGGCAATAGGGAGGGAGCTGTTTGAAGACCTGGACAGGGTGAGAGTCAGTGCACCAGGTGTTACAGTAAATTGGAGTCAAAGGACAAAGGTGAAGAGTGAAAGTTCCTTTTTTGGAAATGCTTTAACCAGGGGCAGCAGATCCTCCCCTAACCCCCCTGTAAATATTTTCTCTGCTGTCTCCCAGACTCAATAGACCCCCCCCCCCCCATAAACACACACCACCCTCCTGTCATTCCCATCAGTCAGCCTGACATGTGCTCCACCAAGGGTGACTTGGGTGCCACCAACGAGCCAAGAGGTTGTGGAGGGAGGGGGGTACGGTAGGGTGGGAGGTTTTAAAGGGTCATATCATTCATAGAGGTTTGCCCCCCACATTTGTCAAGCCAGCAGTCTCTGGGTTTAAGGGAGCCTATCGTGAAAGAGCAACACTGTTCCAGGCTCCAAGACAACTGTTCCTTGAGCAGGACCCTCACAGCTGGGGGAGAGAGGAGACACAGAGCTGAGGACAGCACGCTCAGTCCTGGATAGACAGCGTTTGAACACATGCCTCCTTTAGGCCAAAGCCTTTTGCTCTGAGTGGACACTGTTTCATAACTGGACATCTAAAGCCTGTTTTTTTGGGGGTTTTTTTTTTACAGAACCAACAGAGAAGATAGGCTACTATATTCCACCTACCGAGTTCTGATTCTGAGCTTGAGCTTTTGAGCTGGGGCCAGAAAACATCAGGTCTCATTCCTTTACATTGAAGGCAGACCTACGGTAGGAGGGGTGTGTGTGTGTGTGTGTGTGTGCGTGTTTAAGTTAAGGGCATTACCTCATAGTGAAGCTGTGATTGAAGGGGTCAGACAGAGGTCTCCCTCTAACTCCATTACTCTGTCTCTCTTATCTGTGCTGCTTTTCTGCTCTGGTTCAGAGAGGAAGTTTTGACAGCCAGACTTTACAGCCTCCTCTCTTCCCTCTGTCTACATTGCTCTGAGAGAGAGAGAGAGAGAGAGAGAGAGAGGGAAGTGGTGACTTCATTCCCTCTTTCACAAAACCACCACCCCTTCCCCTCCTCTCAAGTGCAGTTTTTTTCTAGTCTTTTATTTTTTCTCCGCTCGGCGCAGCCAGGCAGCATGCCAGTTCTCCTCTTGCTCCGGTCCCTGGTTATCAGGCTCCTCGGTAGCAGATTAGCGGGCTCGGTGGCACAGTTCCTGAGGAGGATCCTCTCGACGGGCGCTGCCCACCTTGGCACGGCTCTGCGCCACGTCTGGGACCGCATCCGATCCCAGGAGTCCCGGGAAGCCATCCTGTCCTGTGTGCTGTGCATTCTCAACATGCACAAGAAGGTGGAGAACTAAGGGGGCTCCCTCCACTTTCCTTTTCATCATTTACTTGTTACTGTAGCTGGGTTAGAGAGAGGGAGGGAGGGCGAGAGAGAGAGGGAAGGAGGGGAGAGAACGGGAGGGGAGGTTTCAGACTTTTATTATCAGTCATTTGGGCTGAGGCACTTTTTGTCTTCAAATCGGAACACTGGCCATGTCTGAGAGTATTGTGAGGAAGGTCCAGCCCTTCACCATAGGGACTAGGCTGTCAGTCCCTGCCGTGCCAAAATGTCCAGATTTTACGCAGAGCTACTTGCAGAGCCAGAGTCTGGATAACTGCGCGCTGCAGCAACACAACCTGAATGACCGCGTGACGCTCTACCTCAGCCGCTCCCAGGCGCCCCCGGCCAAGCAGCGGGTCATCCCGGTCAGACACCGGCAGCACGAGGACATGGCAGACGCCGAGGACCACCTGAACCGGAACGCGGTCTCTCCAAACGCGGTGTCCAGATCCATCAGGAAGATCACCATCTCTGGGAACAGAGAGGCTTCTGGCGGGAGCAGGGCAGCTGTGGGATCGGTGCGGCCCCTCATCACAGCGTCTCCCAAATCAGAAAACATCAACAACAACAACAATAACATCAGCAGCTCCGACTCCCAACTGCCCAGGATTGTGGGTGTGAGTTGTGAGAATAAGCCCAGTTCTCATTTCAAGGTAAAACACGTTTGCAGTGTTTTCATTAGATGAAGTCATGAAAGTCATGTTCAGAATTATAGCCTTAAGCCTAACTTTTAGGCTACTTTAAGCCAAATATTTCTTCCACTGAACACAGGGAATAGCCTAATGAGCTAATGACAAAGATTATAGCGAAAACTGAACGATAGGAAATTGTTTAGCCTATTTGTGCTACATTTGATCTCATTTAAAATATTTCATTTTTCATGTAAAACTTTTTTTTTTTACATGTAGGCTAGCTTGTAGGCTACCTACTATTTGCTATATTGCTCATTATTGTTTTATTCTGATGTAGGCCTAGTCCTACAGCCCTTTGAGACATACTTTGTGATATTGGATTATAAACATAGCCTACTTTAAAAATGTCTGTTTTGTTTACTACTTTAAAAATTTATTTTGTCTTAAAATATTTAGCCTACGCAAAACTATCGTTTAAGAAACCTCTGTGCTGTATATACAGGCTGCCTTTGGCAGGTGGCGGTCCCGGGCTAAGCCTATCGCTATGAAGTTTTTGTGTCAGGACGTTCACGTGTGAACATGCTGTTTTCCCAAATAAGTTTAGGCTATTGGTAGGTTTCTAGGACTACCTGGTTGGTTAAATTGGTTACTGGACCAACAGGATGCTGTTTTTTAAATATTTGGCAGAGTGTGCAGCTGCCCCTCCAGTCTTCGCTTTTACATAAGCTGTTGACGAATGAACATGGCAAAGAAACAAGTCTGAAGCATTTGGACATTCAGCCTAATTATAGCGCAGGGTACACCATGTTTCTGTAGCCTACTTATTTTTTCAAGCTTTAGTTTAGACAACCAGATATTTCTGACATCAACTTTAGTTTAAACCTTGCCTGAAAAGCATTCTCTTCAAAGATTGCCTGTTTATCAGAGGCAAAACAACTTCTTGGCTTTCAACCATGAAAAAAAGTAGGCTAGGCTACTTCTTAGAATTTAATTTAGCGGTATTCATATTACAGTAATTGAGATGAGATCATTGTTTCGCTTGTTTTATGTAACACAAAGCCACATTTGATATGCATTACCGCATTACAACTACTCAGCGTAGGAGCATGACTTCATCCAGATCTTCGTTCATTTAGTTACAACAGTCATTATGCTTTGAGCTTGTAATGCTGTGTAATTAGGTCTTCGTGTTATGTTCAGTGACAGATAAAACAACAACCTTTGATATAGGATACTTTTAAAATAGGGGTCCTGAGTCATACAAAAGCAGACTTGTCATAATTACAGCATAATTATTTCGTTTGATATGTAATACAGTATAATTATTGATGTGCGATATATTTAAGAAAAAACAGGATATTATGTACATTTTTGTGTTACCACCTACAGGTTTTGCTCAGAAAAGACGGTAACGATGAACAGCAGGCCAATACAGCTCAAAGATCAACCTTACTGCAATTGAACAGAGACAAATCCAGCCAACAGGTAAGACAGAAGTAACAGCACCCCCCCCCCCTCTCTCTCTCTCTCTCTCTTTTTGTTTTGAATCTTTCTATTCCTGAGGAGCACTCAGCCATTGTGAGGGGCATGATACTGTATGATAATGGTCTCTTGGAATGAAGGAAGTGATGTCATGGCTATAGTGTAGTCACCAAGCCTAGCCGACTCATTCTTTTAGGTTCTGAGCAGGGTTACACAGAGGGACAGGCTGTGAAATATGTTTTATAGTTCTGGGGATAACATGTTTTGAAACCAGAATGTCTTCGTATCCCGCCCGTCTGATTTGAACACCTGTGTGTGATGGTAATTTAACAGGGTAGAATATTTTTAATGTACTGTAACTGTAGTCTATATATGGCGACTGTGGAAGGGAAGTGAACCCGGTGACTGTAGTCAGCGCCGTCCTGAGTCCAAGGCTTGAGTCATCATTAACCTCTTAGGCGGGTGTTGAGCTACATCAGACCCTACACACAGACACAGGGCTTTCCGACATGTGGAAAACATGAGGTCAGGGAAGACGTCAGTGAAGGACAAGACATGGAGAGGTCCTCAGAGGGCCGGTGATACTAAACGAACGCTGCACTGCCTCCGTTTCCTACTAGAAAACCTCCCTGGAAAGTACTTCATCCTGTTACCGTGAGGAAAATAAGGCTTGTTTATTCTCATTCATTATTAATAGTACCTAACCAGACACTAGAAGAATGGGATCACCGCATAAAGGAATTCACCTGCTGGGGTGAACAGGAGGAAAGCAGAGAAAATCAGCTATCCTTTTTTTTTTTTTTCTCAGAATGTGTTTACATATTTCTGTGTGAGGGTAACAGAATAACTACTCCGAAACATCTAAGGACTTGTCCGTCCGCTTTCCTCCTATTTGCCCAGATGTTTCCGGACTAGAGAAGGGCAGGGGCATTAGTGCGCAGAGGAAGCTGTGCCAGTCTCGCTCATTTTATCTTGCAGGGTGCTGACAGTAGGTTTTTGTTAAGAAAAGGCCAGCGGGGTTCGTCTGACACGTGTTTGCAATGTCTCCAGATCATTTAAAAGGTGTAATAAACAGTTTAAATGGCCAGTTTAACATTCCCCTCCCTGTGAGGTGATTACGGTCGAGGACCAGGGGCTCATATCACTCTCACCCAGAGGTAGGCGTCACTCAAAGAGGAGAATACGGTTCCAGGCAGCACACTGACTCTTCTTTTAAAGTGGGGGTGCTCAGTAGCCTACATACTTAGCTACTGTGACCATCGCTGACATTCTGTTTCCGATATCTAAAATCCAGTCTCTTTGTGTGTTCACATAGACGTCAGGGCCCAGAGCTCGCTCGCCCAGAAAAGACCAGCAGAGGAGAGAGAGTCCACCGTATACACACAGAGATGGCTCTACAGTGGCCGAATCCCAGAATGACTGCTTTACCCAGCGCAACTCCCTCTTCAACAGAGAGATCCTCCAGGTACAGTACAGTGTGTACATCATAAACATAAACAACTATTCGGTAACTGGTGCATAACTGTAGTTAATATAGATACTGAGTACACAATACATTTTACTGTATATAATATTGTGGGATTCATCAGTGCCTCCACAATAAATGGCCAAGGTCCCCATCCAGTTGTCTGTGGTGCAGGTATGTCTGAATCTGATGTGACAGGGTGGTTTGGCTTTTGCAGATAAACAGGAAGAGAGGCCTTTCTCTGTCCCATATCCCTCCGCGTAGAAGATATGATTCCATCCTGAATGCGTATGAGCTGTGTGAGGGTAGGGAGAGGGGAGGGAGGGGGAAACAGCCACAAGAGAAGCAATTATTTGGGGATGAGATCATTGTTTGGCTCCATCTCTTCACGCCTATGGCCCAGAGAGACCAGCCCAAGCAGCACAACCGCTTTGGGTTATCTCATCACCGAGCCCCGGCTCCCACATACAGGGACATATTTCAACAAGTTCGGCCTGGGGACACAAAAGACCCAAGGCAGCCTGGCTGGTCATTAGGCCTGTTTTTAAATGGAGCGAGTAAGAGCTCATTGAGTTATGATAATAGGGGGAGAGATTAATTTTGGACATATAGTACATGTATCAAAGGAATAAAATATGCTGCATGCGCTGAGAATGGTTCCACCACACATCATTTTTACTAACTAGGCCATGTGCTCTTCAAGAGAACCCTGCTGCTGATCTGTTGTTTTTAGGGAGAATTGCCCCCCTCCCCAATAACTTATTTATTTTGTATAGACTTCAAACCAGTGGCGACCTTCTAGCTGAGGACCTACTTTCTTTACAGCAATTTGGTCGGCTGATAGCACTGATGAAAATGTGTTTTTACATCATTACACCTCAGTGGAAGTAGAAGTGAGCTGTCCAAAAACAACCTGAATGTTTTGAGTAAGGAGAGCGAGAGGCCAATGCAGGCAGACACACGGGTTTGAGCCTGTCTGTCTCCCTGGCTGCTCGTGAGCCTGTCTGTCTCCCTGGCTGCTCGGTAAAACACCTCAGTCTGCCACAGCTCACCTCCACCAGAGGAACACACTGCTGTGTAGGAACACTGTGAATCTTGAGGCGAATGCTACAGAATTGAAACCGGAGGATCCGGCTTGTTTTTATGATCGCTTACATCAGTGAGGTGGTATGTGCCGTTGTGATCATCATAATAGCCCTACTGTATGTGCCTTTATTTATAGCCTAGCATGCTCATGCTATAATACTTCATTTTGTTATGTAATGCCCTATATGGTAGTTATATATCTATATATTTTTTAAGCTAATAACGGAAATTGCATTTCCTTTTAGAAATCTGTCATCAGCATAATGGAATCTTTGTTACAGCCAATTTACTGTGCGCTCTTGAAAGTGTTCCAGTAGGAATATTATGTAAACATGTTCTGCAGCTATTGTAGTAATACATTAGTCCTCAGAGACATAAGGCCTCTACAGCACTGCATATGGGTAAAAAAAAACAGATACATCAATTACATGTGGACTGTACATGTCGGCTTCCCATTACACATAGTACTAAAGCTGTTGGCTGTACATTTGGCCATAAACACGCCATTGTTTGAGGGAACAGGAAGAAACAAAGGCATCATAGACTTCCTGTATGAGGTCATTGTATTGGGCCAGTAATGCCATGGGAGGCGATGTGGGGAGATAGGAGCAGGCGTGTGTAGTCAAGCTCTTTCCCCTCTGTTTCACACAGAAATACTCTACGGCCCCCAGGGACCTCTTAAACGTAATGACTTTTCTCTCTGAGGAGAGGTGACATCATATTTCTGTCTTGCAAATAGGGGTGTGTGGTTGCCAAGTGATGTGCATTCTCATGGTTTGTTGACTCAAAAGAAGTGGAGTGCATTAGAGTCCTTCAGTCAAAGAAGTAGAGTACATTAGAGTCCTTCAGTCAAAGAAGTAGAGTACATCAGAGTCCTTCAGTCAAAGAAGTAGAGTACAGTAGTCCTTTAGTCAAAGTAGAGTACAGTAGATTATTTCAGTCAAAGAAGTAGAGTACAGTAGAATCCTTCAGTCAAAGAAGTAGAGTACATTAGAGTCCTTCAGTCAAAGAAGTAGAGTACATAAGAGTCCTTCAGTCAAAGAAGTAGAGTACAGTAGTCCTTCAGTCAAAAAAGTAGAGTACATTAGAGTCCTTCAGTCAAAGAAGTAGAGTACAGTAGAGTCCTTCAGTCAGAGTGAATCTTAAGCCTCACAGTAAAACAACCTCTGGTGACACAAGTGTGGTTGTGAGCATCGCTGTCATTTGAGAGCATCAGTGGAGGATGCCATTCCAGTATGCAAAAAAACAGCTATCATATCTCTCATCATCTCTAGTGTTGTAGGACTGTTCCCAGACTATGTATTGGCTGCAATAATCCCCCCCCCAAGGTCAGTGTTAGATATGGGCCATTAACTAAAATGATTACTTGATTGACCTGCTCATTGTGACTTGGGTGGGCTTCAACCAACCCCGGACGGCCATACGCGGCGCTCGCACCAAATAAACACGTCCATTCCATGCGTTTTTTGAGCCCGGCCACCTGGTCAGGAGAGCCATGTCCACATAAACGCAGCCAGGCACGGCAGTTCACAAAGACAAGAGCTTATGCAACGGCGTCTGTGCATTTGCCAAAATAAACTTGTGCTCAGCATAACATGACATGAGAGAACAGAGGCCTGCTTCTTGATGAGGTTTCTGAAGTGTTCCTGGGTTTACTGTAGGTCTCCAGAGCAGGAGCAATAACAATGCTGTCTAGCGCCTAGACTGCCACCTCCGGGAGGAACTTGTGTGAGTTTAACCTCAGACAAAGGAGCACGATACCTGACCAAGCATTTACACAGACGTTGGTTTGGATGTTCAAGTATAATGGAACTCTGACAGATTCTGCAAAGTTGTGAAAAGCTCCCGTATCCAGATCAGATATCAAAGCTGGAGAAGAAGGTGTTTTCTGTCTCTCAACACCTGTCTCACAGAATGTACATGTTGGATGTAAATCAGATTACTCACTCCCATTTGTTGGTGTAATGTTTTTACTGAGCAACTAAGCATCTCATTGACATATGTTACAGGATGTGATGCATAGCATGTTTGAAGGTTATTGTTGGCCTGGCGTGTGGACTGTTATGTCTATCTGTCCCTCCCACACATGCCCCTACACACACACACACGCACACACATACACACACACACACACACACCCCACACACACACACACACCTAGCTAATGTTTGGTCTATATGTTTGGCTGTCTTGTCCCTGGCAGGCGGAGGCGTGGATCAAAGAGAAGCTTCAGGATGTGAGGGACGGGTGTAATGTGCAGCGCTGCCCCCTACGGGACTGGGAGGAGGTATCGCAGACGCTCCAGAGGGACCTCAAAGACTTTGAAAACACCCTCATTCAGCTCAACCAGGTGCAGTAAACCTGATGCCACAGAGGCACACAGCTAGAACATAAGATATTTTCAATGTTGATTGTGAAATGATGATGATCTATCTATCTATCTAATTAGACCTAGGACAATAGATTGTATGTTGTCTTATCTTATCATCAGTCACATTGAAATACATTACTGCGTAGGGACCAAAAGTTCAGACCCAAATTGTAAACATAAAAGATTAAACCAGTGAGTTATTTACTACTGTACCGATCACCCTCTGTAGCTTTGTATAAAAAAAGTTCAGCTTTTTCTGGGATCACACAGCTGTCCCACAACCATGTTCACTCACCCGGAGAGAGACGCAGGCACTTTCTCATGGCCCACTGTCAGCTCAGTTTATACTTTCTCCCTCTGGAGAGAATGTTTGGAAATGGTACATTGCTGATAATTAACCTTCCCTGACACACAGGGGCCTAGGGGGGGGGCTCAGGGGAGGGGGGGCTAATGCCGGAACTGGGAGATTTCTGAGAGGTTTGATCCAGGCACATTTGAAATGAGTGGCTGTGATCCAAAACGTGTCTAGCTAGCCTGCTCATACCAATAAGCTATGAATCTGAAGGTCTCTGCGCCTCATATGTGTGTGTGTGTGTGTGTGTGTGCGCACACACGCGAGTGTTTGGTTCAACATACTGTAGTTCATCTATGCTACTCCAGCTCTGACGTTCCTCTGTTGTAAAGATGGGCGAGCAGCTGATCTGCAAGCTGAACCCCACGTCTGACCTGGTGAGGAAGCAACTCGGCCAACTCCGGGACCAATGGCAGACGCTCAAACAGACAGCAGCCAATCAAACCAGGGCTTTAGGCGGGGCCAGGAACCTGCAGGAGTTCAACAAGAAAGTGGACAAGCTGGAGACCTGGATAAAAGAGAAGGTATTCCACCGTGTGACAAATACTGCTTCCCCCTCAGCTGTATCTTACTGTCACTCTTCCATCTCTAACTGCTGGACCAATCAGTAACTGGCCATTTAGTCCACTTTAGGCAGCTAGAACGCTGGAGGCGGGGTTCTATTCCGAGCAGTGTTTCTATTGTTGGGGGGCTCGGATCAGTATTTAATTACAATTAGCCAAAACGTACATTCATATGAAAAAATCAGTTTTTCGATCATGGTCTGCCTGGGACCCCTGTAGATACCCGTGCAACCGCTCAAATATGAACGCTGTCAGGCCAACGGTGTCCGAGTAATGTCCGGACAGACAGACAGACAGACAGACAGACAGACAGACAGACAGGCCAACAGAGAGTAGCTTATTATGTAAGACGTAAGATATCTAATCTTCCCTCTCCTCCTTCCTCTCCCTCTCCTTCCTCTCCCTCTCTCCTTCCTCTCCCTCTCTCCTTCCTCTCCCTCTCCTCCTTCCTCTCCCTCTCCTCCTTCCTCCCTCTCCTCCTTAGCGCCTGTGTGTGCTTTATGTTCTCCTGTATTTACCTCTCTGCCGCTCAAAATCTAAACAAACATCTTCCAGATAGGGTTTACTGCCCTGTGTTTCTGTCTCGTTTCACTTCCCTGAGCGTCATCCAACAGGTAGACTTATGTTCTCATGGCTTATTTAACATCAGCCTCTCTTGGGTGTCGGAACCGCTGAGCAGAAACCTCTAACCAGATGAAAAGTGTTGAACTCAAGGAGATTGAGCTCAGGTTATAGAGCGGTAGGGTATTAAACTGAGGATTGTGCTACGAGCTTATTTACAATTCCACTTTATATCCATCTCCGGGGAGCATGCCTAGTTCTGCTTTACAGCAAATAGCCTCCTTTTTCGCTATGGATCACTATCAAGCTCCTGTCCATCAGCTGGAAGCTCTCAGTCTTGTTCTTCTCTCCTCGGTGGTAGAACAGCATTTAGTGCCGCTGAAAAAGAAATGATGGTTTGGTTTTAAACCAACAGTTGGTCTGTAAAGCATTGACTTCTTTGTGTGTCAGCAAGAAGAGGAGCAGTCGCTGGCGGGGGTCCTGGGAGAGAGCATCGACAAGATGCAGCTGACGAGGAGAATCTTAGATTTGAAACAGGTGAGCATTGTCATGAAAAATATAAAATCAAATAAAAAGGGGGGGGAAATGCTTTGATCGTTCGCAGAGTCGTGTCCGTTGGAGACAGCCAGACGAGTCTCTATGGCGCCCCCCAGAGAGCGGACGGTAAACGCCGCTGGAGTCCGACGATATCTACTGTCTCTCCCTCAGGACGAGCAGCTGTACAGGAACCTTCATGAGGAGATCAACCACCTGGCCCTGAAACTGGAGAAACAGGGCAAGACGGAGGGCAAGAACATCTCCACCCGGAGGAAACACATCAACAAGATGTATGTGTGCTGACCTGTTGACCCCTAGGTTGTAGAACCCTGCAAACCCCATTCTTGTAGAAGCCTCAACTTTGTGTTTTGTTTGTGCAGGTGGCTTAAGGTCCAGTCTCACCTGAAAGACTATCATGAAAATCTCCAGTTGGCCTTGGAGGTTTCATCCTTTTATCAACAGGCAGAAAACACACTGTTTTCCATTAAGACCATGGTATGTTGACAGAATTTGAGATCTATGTGTTACGACCGTATGTATTGACATGTAAAACATCCTCATGTGCCGTGTCTCTTTCTCTCTGCTCTGTTTGGCTCATTCAGAGGAAAAGTATATCTTTATCCAAAGACATGGAGAGCAATGGAGACAGAGAGATCCGGGATATAGCCAGCCAAATCATGGTGAGGAACTGAACCCCGTAGTCCTGCATCCACAACACTTTGACCAACCCTGAGACATTATGATAGCCCCCTCCCCTCCTGCATGTTCTCTAACCCCTGAACCGCTCGGTGGCAGATGCTGGACGTGACCGTCTCCCAGCTGTCGAACCTCCACCCCACCCTGGCCGCCCGCCTCACTCTCAAGCAGGGGGAGGTGAAAGACTGCTGGGCCGTCCTCCAGAAGGCTGTCAGGTACGGTACAGAGGTGCAAAATCAAAATGAGGAGCGGCCCGCACACTGTTAAAAATGAGGAGGCATCTGGGATACAAAAATAGGGTTTTTAATGTATGGTATGGTACAGTACCCCCACCGGGGTTACTACAGGCCCCTACGGTGTCCCTGCTAGGACACAAGCCATCCAGTCCTTAATGTGAACACCACAAGTTTCCTCTGAGCTGGAAGTGGGTTCCCTTTTTCTGTTATTGTTTGTACCCTTCGTAAACCAAGCACACTGGCAACACCAAGGAGACCGTCTCCAAATAATAATTAGCTGTCTATAAAGTGCAACTACTGATTCTTTCTGCCCTGATTAGCTTTGTGTTTGGTTTTGGTTCAATTCAATGAAAAATAATAAAGCTCTGTGATTTGTAGTAAAATGGAGGCTCTTAGCAGAAAGCTAATGGCACAGACTCTCTTTTTAGTTTTTGAATTAGTTTTCCGCTCCACTTGAAACCTTCACCTTTAATTTGATTATTGAGTCCATGAGAACACTCTTTCCAGTGACTGAATCAAGCTAGGTTTGTTTAGCAAACAGTGTGCTTACTCTTAAATCCTGGCCATGGCCTCAAACCATCTGCCGAATTTAAGATGAAACATGTTTACAAGAAAAATTAGCTAAATTTATTGCTTCAGCTAACTATCTATAAGTTGACTTGCCACAAGCATCAAGACATTTACTTCATGGCAAATCTAATGGTAAGATAATATATACTTGGCTGATTTTTTGACTTTTGCTTAATTGTGATGGAAACTTACAGTGTTTAGACAGGAAAAGTGGGCAGAAGTAGAGGAAATTGTAGATGACATCTGGATTATTTTGTGTTCTCTATATTTCTAATATTCAGCATGAGAAACAGGCCCAGTGTGCCTAGTCACTGGAATAATGTCCTAAATCTTTGAAACATTTTATAGAAGAAATAAAAAGTTATTGGCCAAGATATTACATGCAGTTATGTTTCCAAAGCTAAAGTTCAGAATGTTTTTGGTTAGGCGTGCCAAACTATGCTTACTGTAGGTTGTTGATTGTTAATCAATTGACTTCAGAAAATGACTGCAGAAAACATCAGTAAAACAGTTAGGACTATTTCGTCCTCCAGTGATTTGGTATTGTTTTCAAATTCAAATTCAAAAATACGTCATATCATTTTCTGCGAGCAACTTCTTTTGTGGAGTGGAAGACATAATATAACACATGATATAACAAATAACACAGAAAATACAGGATACATCTATTCTCCATTACATTAACAGATTAAAATATAACGCTAAGGATAAGTAAATAATAGTGCATACAGGGCATAGTGCTTGTGTGTGTGTGTGTGTGTGTGTGTGTGTGTGTGTGTGTGTGTGTGTGTGTGTGTGTGTGTGTATTTGCGTGTACATGCGTGTATGTGTGTGTGTGTGTAAGTGTATGCATGTGACAGTGTTGTCCAGTAATGGCGGAGGCATATTAGCCAGTCCGTTTTCCTGGAGTAGGGAGTGGTGGGAGGGGGTATTGTACTAGATGTAGTAGTATTAAGTATTAGTAGCATTTAGTAGTAGTAGTATTTAACTAACAAACAAAAAAATCTTTTTTCGCATATTCATAAATACAACCTAGCAGTAAGCCACAGATTTCAAATATTATTCATCCCCTAATCAATGTTTCTCCAAACATGTCTCCCAGTCCGATCCTCTCCTGTTGGTGGGATATCTTTATAACCAAGAAATCCCTCCGCTCTCCTCTCCGCTGTTTTTCATGGATATTTCGACTCCACATAAACAAACACTGTCAGAATATTTTGGGGCCGTAATTGGTCTGGGAGCCGCTGCCTGGCGGGCTGCGTGTGTTCTGCCTGGTGGGCTGCGTGTGTTCTGCCTGGCTGGCTGCGTGCGCTCTGCCTGGCGGGCTGCGTGTGTTCTGCCTGGCGGGCTGCGTGTGCTCTGCCTGGCGGGCTGCGTGGGCTCTGCCTGGCGGGCTGCGTGCGCTCTGCCTGGCGGGCTGCGTGTGTTCTGCCTGGCGGGCTGCGTGGGCTCTGCCTGGCGGGTTGCGTGCGCTCTGCCTGGTGGGCTGCGTGTGCTCTGTGGTCCCGCTGGCAGGTTTGGATCACCATGCTGCTCTCCCTCCAGGAGCGAGAGGGTGCCGCTGCCCCCCGGACCCGCTGCCTCCACTTTCACCAGGGAAGACTCTGACCCCCTGACCCCGGCCAGAGAACCACAATGCTCTGTGGGAATCCCAGCGCACTGGATCATGGGAAAAGAGGTGAAAGAGGAGCAGAACCGTCTGAAGGGCTGTGGGGTAAGTAGTTTGGTATTCAGCGCCGCAACCAGACTGACCAAATCTCTCTAGGGAGGGCCAGCCTCTCGCAGTGGTACATGAAGTCAGCTCTCACTTCTCTGCCCCAGGCCTATCCAGAGACATCAGCCTCGCACGGCCGTATCTTGTGGCTCTGTGGACCGTGACGCACATTGTACATTGGTCTGGGGAAATTCCCGATTGACTATTTACCTAGGTTGTCCAAATACCGTCATACTGAGAGGGGCTGTGGGGGGTGGGATGGGAGGGGGGGGCAGGAGGGCCTGAGAACTGGAGAGGAAACGGAATACAGTAACTTTGCACAGCCCTGCTTTAGCTCACTTTTATTACACTCTTCGCTATCTCCCGACAAGAGGCTCAGGCCGTCTACGTTATAAATACTCACAGGAAGAACTTTAAGAGGTGTTGTTTACTCTGGCGCAAGAAAATCCATAAGTTTCCATGAGAAATGTCAAGCCATGATTGTGCCGCTCGTCCAAATGGTGATCCAGAGCAAATAAGTCTCCCTCCATCCTTGAATCTTAATAGTTTTCATATCCTTTGACATTACGGTTAGAATAACATCTGTGGGCTTTTAACCGGCGCAACGAAAGTACGCCCGCATTGGATTAATACAATATTAATAGACACTAGTTTATTGGCCATTAGTACCGGGAGAGCCGGGAGTCTGCAGAGTATGTGTGTTCGTCAAGTACAACATTCCTCATCCCACACTTTATTGAAGACTCTCTGGTGCCCCACGCCCCATAAACCGTAAACCTACAGCGGGCAATGTTTGCTGTCTTATGGAATACAGGGATTCAGTAACTGAACTTGACCAAAGTGTGTTTCATAATCCAGTCCTGATGTTCATATTTAGTCATGCGTGTTCGCTCTTTAGCGCACGGTGCCTGGGCGTGTCCGGCCTCCAGCTTTATCCCAGGATGCCGTGCTCCTCCGATCGACCCCAGACTCTGGCGAGGCCTCCGTCCGGCCTCCCCCCCCCCCCCCCGGTCTGGTCTGGTCTGGTCTGGTCTGGTCTGCTCCGGTCCGGTCCGGTCCGGTCCGGTCCGGTCCGGTCCGGTCTGGTCTGGTCCGGTCCGGTCTGGTCCGGTCCGGTCCGGTCCAGTCTGGTCTGGTCTGGTCCGGTCCGGTCTGGTCTGGTCTGGTTCGGTCTGGTCTGCTGGCGATAGCCTCACTCTTTCCACTCCTGCTTTCTGTTGTTTCTCTGGTCTGGTCTCTCTCCCGGCGCTGCCTGGCTTTCACCAGTCCCACCGTCCTGCCAACTGTGACACCAGGGTGGCGGCTGGGCCGGGCCGGGCCCTGTGGAGGGAGGGAGCCTGTGCTCAGGTGTTTCTCTCACCGCTGGGCTGGCAGGGCCGCTCTGACCCTCGCCTCCTTCCTCACAACAATGGCTGCTTGTCTGGCAGCCGGGGTTACCCGGGAGCACTATCTGTGGGAGCCACACTCATTACTCTTTATAGGAGGTTTAATGAGAGGCTCAGAACAGAAACAGGCAGGCCCGAAGGCCGGGCCTCAGTGCCAGGTAACCCTGGTAACCCGAGCTTCGTTGCCAGGTACAGCCACCAGTCGAACGGTAAAAGTAATTTGTCTCACAGTTTCGCAACACTTTACTCCCGCTCTGGGGAGTGCTGAATTGATTACAGTTTATTAAGGATTGGATGTGCCGGATGCAGCTGCAAAAGGACTTGTGGGCCGGTAATCACACATTAACATGCGTACACTCGTACTCGTACTCAAGCGCACACACACACATTCACACTCACACACACACACACACACACACACACACACACATTCACACTCACACACACACACACACACGCACACACACACACACACACACACACACCACACACACACTAGTACCTACAGTACACTTTAGCACTTCAGTGCTGATATTGTGTGTCTTGTCTACTACATGCATGTGTGTCTGTGAGCATGTGTGTCTGTGTGCGTGTATGTGCGTCTGTCTGTGTGCGTGTGTGTGTGTGTGTGTGATCATGTGAGCGGCGCGGCTGTGTCAGCAGCAGCCTGCCCTCTTGTTTGGTTGCTAGAGGTAAACACGGCCCGGGTCTGTTTCTCTGGCTGATCACACCCAGATGCTGGAGCTGCACACCAGATGGGCACGGAGCTCACAAGCGATACTTCTTGGCTGACATCACTCCCCGGCACACTGCTCAGAGACAGAGGAGAGGAGGAGAGGAGGAGAGGAGGGGAGAGGAGAGGAGAGGGGAGGAGAGGAGAGGAGAGGAGAGGAAGGGAGAGGAGAGGAGGAGGAGAGGAGGGGAGAGGAGAGGAGAGGGGAGGAGGGGAGATGAGGAGAGGAGAGGAGGGGAGAGGAGGAGAGGAGGGAATAGGAGAGGAGGAGGAGAGGAAGGAGAGAGGGACCAGGAGAGAGAAGACATGGAAGAAGGGAAGGAGTTAGAAGTCTGGTGTGAGAGGAGATGACTGAGAGAGGGCGACTGAAAAACAAGCCAGAAAAGGACGGTTGTTCGAGAACATGCAACAAAAAAAGGGCAAAGGGAACAGCCAAAAGAGGCTATATTTTGCCCGCGGTGACATAATACTTTGCTGTAGAGGGGCACTGGGTTTAACGTTTCAGCTGGAGTTGTTTACACTAGAGGGAGACATGAGGGACAGAAGCAAATATCTGGGGAGTG
Source organism: Borostomias antarcticus (assembly GCF_949987555.1). Lineage (NCBI taxonomy): Eukaryota > Metazoa > Chordata > Actinopteri > Stomiiformes > Stomiidae > Borostomias > Borostomias antarcticus. The sequence continues at coordinate 10,558,521 of NC_140235.1, forward strand.
GACGTCAGCGATGGTTATCAGTCCCGTCAACCCAGTTAGATCTGCTTGTTATTTTAGCTGTTTGAATATACAAATAGGCTGATAACGTGCCTCTGTGTAATTCGGGCTGGCCTGTTAAATGACTGGCATGTTTGTAAATTATTCTGGACCCCTTGGATTAACTGCCTTTCTCCTGCGAGAACTCTGGAGACGGTGCTTCATATCCAGGTCTGGTGACTCACTCCTTCTGCAAACCCAGTCAGAAAACGCCACGGGTAAATTAACAGAGCTCCATAAAACATCATTATTAATAGCAGCTTTGTGCTGGTCGGCTGATGCATTATTTTCGGCGTTCCTGATATTTGAATCTGAAAACACTGACTGGCATTTCCTCGTCGTCCCTGAGAGCTCCCCTCTGCCAGGGCATTACCACTGCCAGCTGGGGAAGCAGTTATGTTGTGTAAGGCGACTGGTACAGGATGCTGTTTATACAGCGCAATACAATATTAATGTCACTTACACGGCTAGTGCCCATATGTCAACACTTAGATATAAAGAGATTTATACATCTATTGGGTTCTGATATTTTCACGTAGTTCAGTCTTGAGCGGTGGAGTTCTGGTCTCTGGTACCAGGTGTGAGACGCCCTCAGAGACAGATGGCAGACGTTACAGCCCCTCTCCCAGACCCCTGGACTTCCGAGCCTCAGGCCCTCCTCCCAGACCCTCTCCCAGACCCCTGGACCTCCGAGCCTCAGGCCCTCCTCCCAGACCCTCTCCCAGACCCCTGGACTTCCGAGCCTCAGGCCCTCCTCCCAGACCCTCTCCCAGACCCCTGGACTTCCGAGCCTCAGGCCCTCCTCCCAGACCCCCGGACTTCCCAGCCTCAGGCCCTCCTCCCAGACCCTCTCCCAGACCCCTGGACCTGGCCAGACCCTCTCCTCTTAGCTCAGACCTCCCCCTCCGCCCCACAGGCACTGGAACACCGGCAACAGCGGAGCAGGGGGACTTTGGCCAACCCCGCCAGCACCTGAGTGGTCGTTAAACAGCCTAGAAGTGCCTGTTGACGACTCTTAATATATTCTTGACACAGACAGGGTCTATAGCAACACCACTGAACCCCAACCCTCCGAGTCCCTCTCCAGAGAGAACAAGGCATGCTGGGAGTGGAAAGGGATGTAAGACCCCTTTAATGAGACGGGGGGGTTGGGGGGGTTGGGGGGGGGGTTGAGGGAGCTCAGTGATTTACAGCTACAGATTAAAACTGTAATTACTCCTCTTCAAAGTGGTATAGCACGTGGTGACATTAAAATGAGTAATGTGTTTGTAGTGTGTTCTAGCGGCTCACGTTTCAGCTCTAGATCAGCTCACACTACAGTGCATGTTGTTATTGCTCTCTCCCGCTGAACAAGAGAATGATCAGCAGCCTGCGTCTCTGTTGTGGTCTTCGCCAGTCTCTGTCAGTGGGTCTGGCACGGCTCTGTGGGTGGGATGATTCTAGTGTAATTTAGAGGAAAAGCTGAGCTCCGCTTCGGGCGCCTCTCCATGCTGTCCGGTCTCCTGCCTCATTGTGACATTCGAGGGGGGTGGCTATGGCAACGCCGCGTTGTGGAAGGGGTTGCGTCGTCCGGATTCTCACCGCGTCCTACCCGGGCGCGATGACATGTTTATGTTTCAGGTCGGCTCCTATTGGCCGCCGTCCCGCTGTCGGGAAAGGCCGCCCGTTTCTCAGCCTCTCGCCGTGCTTAAGGTGTCTTAAGAGTCTCTCCCTCCCTCTCTCCCTCCCTCCCTCCCTCCCTCTCTCCCTCCCTCTCTCCCTCTCTCCCTCCCTCCCTCCCTCTCTCCCTCTCTCCCTCCCTCTCTCCCTCTCTCCCTCCCTCCCTCTCTCCCTCACCTCCGCAGAGCGCTGGAGACCGTGAGACCGCCGGCGATAGGAAAACTCCAAGCAGCCAAGGCGCGGAGGATCGGCGCTCGGCGAGCCACGCCCCCTCCTCCCCCCATGGAGACGGCCCGGCCTGCGAGGGCGGTGATGTCAGCGCCAGACGTCAGTCGGAGGGGGAAAGGTGACATTTGGGCCGGGGCCTGGCTGCTCCTTCTCTCTGTCTCCCTCTCTCTCCTTATGTAAGTGCTAATTGGAGTCGCATGTCTGCGTTTACTCTGCAGCAGGAAGCAGAGGGCGGAGCCCAGGTCTGCAGCGGGGCCGCGAGGCCACCCACCGCTCAGCATGCAGCTCCAGAAGTTCACCGTGTCTGCAGACAAGGTACCCTCCATGACCTCCGACCCCTGCAAGGCACACATGAACCCCCAGCTCTCTGGCTGACTAAACATCATCTACACCAACTTGGCCAAGGCTTTCTCATTTTTAACAGGCAGTTTCACACAATTGTTATAAAAGCCAGTCACCTTTCCCATTGGAGGTTATAACTTAGTTATTATTACTCTGTTAATAAAGCATCCAATTAAGAGCTATTCTTGTTATTCCTCAAACACAAGTACTTCTGTATTGCCTGAATATTACGCAACAGCTCTGTAATCTATTAATTATGTGACTATTATCATACCACTCATATTACACAAATTATCTGACTGTCCTGTTGGCAGTTTGTGTGTGTGTGTGTGTGTCTGTGTGTGTGCGTGCATGCGTGTGTGTGCTTGGAAGATTTGGCTCACACTCCCTAACTGTCTGATTTCCAGGAATTGTCCTGAGTGTCTTGCCAGTGGCCTGGGAGAGATGTAGTCTAGATTCAGTCTAAGTTAGAGGTATAGAGTCTGAGATAGAGGTATAGAGTCTGAGATAGAGGTATAGAATCTGAGATAGAGGTAGAAAGTCTGAGATAGAGGTACAGAATCTGAGATAGAGGTATATAATCTGAGATAGAGGTAGAGAGTCTGAGATAGAGGTATAGAGTCTGAGATAGAGGTATAGAATCTGAGATAGAGGTAGAAAGTCTGAGATAGAGACAGAGTCTGAGATAGAGGTAGAGAGTCTGAGATAGAGGTAGAGTCTGAGATAGAGGTAGAGAGTCTGAGATAGAGGTAGAGAGTCTGAGATAGAGGTAGAGAGTCTGAGATAGAGGTAGAGAATCTGAGATAGAGGTAGAGAGTCTGAGATAGAGGTAGAGAGTCTGAGATAGAGGTAGAGAGTCTGAGATAGAGGTAGAGAGTCTGAGATAGAGGTAGAGAGTCTGAGATAGAGGTAGAGAATCTGAGATAGAGGTAGAGAGTCTGAGATAGAGGTAGAGAGTCTGAGATAGAGGTAGAGAGTCTGAGATAGAGGTAGAGAATCTGAGATAGAGGTAGAGAGTCTGAGATAGAGGTAGAGAGTCTGAGATAGAGGTAGAGAGTCTGAGATAGAGGTAGAGAATCTGAGATAGAGGTAGAGTCTGAGATAGAGGTAGAGAGTCTGAGATAGAGGTAGAGAATCTGAGATAGAGGTAGAGAGTCTGAGATAGGGGTAGAGAGTCTGAGATAGAGGTAGAGTCTGAGATAGAGGTAGAGAATCTGAGATAGAGGTAGAGAATCTGAGATAGAGGTAAAGTCTATTCTCTTCTGCTTCAATTCTGCTCTACTCTCTCAACCTCCACGCCTCTATCTTAACCCTAACCACACATCTTCCCATCCCATCTCACCACAGACCTTGTCCTGGCTGAAGGACAACGTAGCCATGGCGACGCAGGTGTGCTCCATGACGGGTGTGGAGGGCCTGGAGGCAGCCAGGAGGTGTCAGAACATCCTGGAGCAGGAGATCCTCACCAACAGAGCCAGGATCGAGGTGGTCAAGAAGGTAAACACAGACGGCCGGCCAGACTCCAGAATTAATGGCTCCATACTTATAACTGTGTGCCAGGTTACGTCATGAGGGAAACGCCGTTTAGCCCGCCATCATTTCTCATGACAGCTGGTACCATTTTGTGAGAGTGCACTGTAATAGATTGGGTGTTCGCGGAGCCAAACTAATGTTCCTAGACACCCGACATCTCGTCGGTGACACGCAGCACAAAATGACAGTTGGACACACGGAGGCTCTAATACCCCCCCTGTCTGTTCCCTTCACCTCCGCCGCCGCCGACCTTGCAGGAGGGTCGCGGGCTGGTGCGCGCCCAGCACCCCGGCAGCGCCAGGATCCAGGAGTTCCTGAGCCAGCTGGAGGTGCTGTGGGACGAGCTGAGGAGGAGGCACCAGAGGAACGCCGCCGCCCTGCAGGCCTCCGAGGAGCTGGGCTTCAGAGTAAGAACCCCCCCTCTCCCCCAGAGAGCTAGCCAGCTGTCTCGTTCTCCTCCATGTTGTCACCGGAGAGTTCGGCTCCCTCCGCCAGATTAAGCGGCGAGGTCTGTGAGGTGCATCCGCCCAATCCGGCCGTTCACAAAGGCTAATCCAAAGAGTAAAAATAAAAATGTACTGCCATGACATTCGATTGTGAAATGGAAAGCGAACATAGCCAGTGGTGACCGACCAGAACCGAACACAACGTTTTATGACAGAAGACGTGGGTCAGCGTTGCTCTACCTCCAGAGCCTCCGGCGGGCCAGCGTTCAGCCGCGCCAGTTTGTTCCATCGCTGGCTTCTTTTCTACACTACATCATCTCCTGTGCTTTTTTTGTTTTTGTTTAGGAGTGCACTAAATCACTCGCAGCAGGGAAAACCCCTAAATCATCAAATAGTACTTCTGCCAGGCTTATATTCACTCTCCTCCACCCCCCCCCCCCTCCAGGCGGTCAAAGTGCTGCAGGCTCTGGGCAGCCTGGAGGCCTGGCTGGAGTCCGTGGAGCTGTCTGTGAGGGAGTCGTCCCTGTCGGGGGACCCGGAGACCATGAGCGCGGTCGAGAGGGAGAGCTGCCTGCTGGAGAGGGAGGTGGCGGCGCGCGGCCTGGAGCTCCGCACGCTGCGGCGGGAGGCGGAGAGGCTCAGCGGCCAGGGGCAGCCGCACGCCGAGCACCTCCCCGCCCGCATGGAGGAGGTGGAGAGGAAGTGAGTCGGTCTGGGAAGGGGAGACTGGAGGGGGAGGGGGAGGGGGAGGGGGGGGGGGGCGGGGGAGTCCCCCTGATTTGTGTGGTCATAGATGATCCATGTTAATATTCGGGCCGTGCCCTGTGGTTTTGGAGGTATACGGGAATGGAAATAAAGCAGAACATTTTGTCAGTGTTTCCAAGTTGTTTCCAAGCTCGCCTCACCGTTACTGCACGATATAAATGACAGCATGGAGAGAAGGACATTCATAAAACCCAAGCCTCTTATTTAAAGAAAACAATTGACTCCATAAACCACAAGAAAATCTATATTCATAGAACTCACAAGAACGTTATTGACTCTGTGTAACCATGCTCTCATTCATAGCGCGGCCGCTGGTTTATTCATTCACGATTCATGAAGCACTTAGCGAAGCCCCCCGCCTCCTGAATCCTGACAGGCCTTTCACCTGCGGGCTGTCAGAGGGCGTCAGGACGCACCTCATCCATGTTTTCGGGATGACGCCTCTCTGTTTACAGAGCGCCGTCGCCTCGCACTCCCAGCGCAACCGCACGGTGCGCACCGGTTTATTGGGCGCACCTATGTCTATAAACACAAGGCAGACTCTGTAAAAGACACCGAGCTCACCCGAGCAAATAAAGAAACGGAAATGGCTCCGTTTAAGTGTTTCCAGGGTGTGAGGCGGGGGTGGGGGGTAGGGGGTCTTTCTGTGGGGCCTGTTGGTGCAGCCAGGTAGAGCTTCTTTCGCCAACCAGATGTAAGACAGTTGGGAGGATGACATCATTGTTTAACGCAGCATCTGAGTGGCTTCCCTAACGGGTCATCTGTTCTGGAAAATACCATGTCACTTCTCTACGCTCACCAGCCACGAGTATAAACAATGGGCAGACACAGAATACTTTTATGTCCCGGTGTGTATATTTTGAAGATATATATATGATGTATGAATTCCTTTTTGGATAAACACCGCTCATGCGAAACGCAAGGTGTTCCTGACGACGTCCGCAGGCTCTCTGTGTTGTGGTCTGTTGGAGGCGGCTGGTTTGTAGTCCGGCTGTGGACTTTGGGAGCGGTCGGAGTGGAGCTACCTCGGCGTTGACGGCGTTCTCTCCGTGTGCCGTGTCGTCTGCAGGTACCGCAGCGTCCAGTGCGCGCTGACCCAGCAGAGCGCGGAGCTGCAGGACACACGCATGCTGACCGAGTTCCTGGAGCGCGTGGAGCTGGAGGAGAGCCAGGAAATCCACCACGGCAGCCTGGAACTGGTGAGACACGGCGACACACACACTGGGCCATCTGGGGGCGGAGTCACCGTACTGAGTCACAGCACACAGAGACTGACTCCTCCAGGCAGACGCTAGCACAGAGGGGGAGAACGTCAGCGAGAACCTTACATCAGTGATGGCAGGCATGAGCAATTTTTGGAAAGTCACCACCTCATCTGGAATTGGTGAATAAAAATGTGTCGATCTTATTGAGGCAATACCACCTACAACGCTTGTGTGTGTATGTGTGTGTGTGTGCGTGTTTGTGTGTGCATGTGTGTGCGTGTGTGTGTGTGTGTGTGCATGTGTGTGTGTGTGTGTCTCACAGCCCCTCCACAGTGAGATCAGCTCAGCGCCGGTCCTGCTGGGCCTCCAGGTGGGCGGGGGCGCCGTGCCCCTGCTGCAGAGCATGGGAGACCCCGTGGAGGAGCTCCGGGAGGCTGTGGAGATGCTGAACGACACGGTGCGGGAGAGAGGCCGGTCCCAGAACCACCACCAGGCCGTCCAGGACCTGCTCAGCCGGGTAGGAGACCCCAGACAGCACACAGACCGTGGCCACCATGAACGCTTAATGGGGCATACAGACAAGTGGGTTATCTATGTACGGTGACGATGACGCCCCCCCCTCTCCCAGCACGCCAGTCTGACGGTGCGCATCGAGGAGCGTCTGTCGCGCAGCAGGGATCTGATCGTGGACGTCCTGGAGAGGGAGACGGACATGGTGGTGAAGTGCGAGCCTGACCGCTGCGGCCTGGAGGGGCTGCAGGAGCAGCAGGACCAGCTGGAGGTGAGGCGCTGCGGCGCTCTGGCGAGGGAATCAGTCGGGCGGCCGAGCGCCAACGACTTTAAGAAGGCGTCGAATGACACCGCCGCCGTACAGCTGTAAGGCGTAGGGCGCGCGTCGAACGTTCTCCGTTGGCTCGGGGTCAGGGTATGGCCGGCGGTCGGCGCCGTACCGAACAAAAGCTCGCTCTCTCCCCGCCTTCCCTGCCGTCTCCCCTATGACACATTGTTCCACAGCTTGCTTCCTGCTTCCTGTTGTGCCAGAGTTCCTCACATCCAACCGGGCCCGTCCAGCCCTGCTTTGTTTTCTGTTTAATTTATGATGTAAACTTGAGCGCCGAGCGTGCAAAGGTTTATTATCCACCCGGGGTATTTGTCTCTGTGCCTGCGTGCGTGTGTGTGTGCCTTGTGTTTGTGTGTATTTGTCAAAGCACATGAATGTTTGTGTGCTTGTGTGTGCGCCTATGTTTATTTTTGCGTGCGTGTGTGTGTATGCGTGCCTGAGTGTTTGTGTACTGTGTGAGTCGGGGGGTTTGCGGGGGGCGGGGCGGGTTTAGGGGTCTGGGCCGGGAGTGTGGGGGTTGAGGGTTGGGGGATTTGCTATGAGTCACGTTTGGGCAGTGTTATGTTTATCCCACTCACGCACAGCTGTCTGGACTCGATACCATTGAAGAACAGGAATGACCTAATCGGCCCATACTGAAATAACTGTTCCGTCATCCGCCAGGAATCCTCCAATCTGTGTTCCTGAGTTGAGAAACATTATGAAGAATCGCTCCCATAGAACGCTCGGTGCTATTAATTAATGCCTCGCAAAAATGCAAAATGTCAAGGTTTGGAGCTGTAGACCTGCTGGCCATATGTAACGCACATGGTACTCCCTAGCTGAAGAGTACACAGTAAAACTGACAACGCACACATGGTTGGAGATACATCTAATGAAAAGCCGATAACCCCCATGCCTAAGGCGTGAGGTGATGGTTCTCGATTGCAATTCAAACATTCGCATCAAACGTGTTCCCTCGCAGATCGACTACAAGGTCATCCGAACGGAGGTGGAGGAGATGGAGAGGCTGGCCTCTCGCCTGGAGGAGCTGTGCCCAGAGCGGGTGCACGTGCTGGGGACGGAGGTCCGGGCCACCCTGCTGACCTGGGCGGAGGTGGGGAGGAGCGTGGCGGAGGGCAGAGGGCGCCTGCGCCAGTTTGTACAGCTGCAGGACTTCTTCAGGAGCTACCTGGCAATGATGTAAGCAGGGATGGATGCTCTACTCCCCCCCCCCTCCCTCTCGGGAACCAGAGTGCGTTTCATATTTTTGCTTATCTGGGAGAGAGAAAACGTGAGCCCGTTAGCTGTTTATAGAAAAAGAACGTGATGCGATAGCCTGTCAAGCGTGAAATATGTAATTCACAACATGTGCTGAAGAGATTGGTATTTGTGTGTCTTCTGTGTCAGACAAGGCATAGAATGCATTTTCTATCACTGGGTCTGGACATGATCATTTTCTGTATATGCATGGCTCTTGTCACACAGTCATCCTAAGTCTCCCACCCCCCCCCCCCCCCCCGCCCCCCCACCCTGACGGACAGATCGTGGACGGAGGACACCCGCTCATGCATTTTCTCAGACAGCGCTCTGTACCTCGGGAAGGAGGGCCAGGAGCCCATGGCCGTGGAGCTGGACTTGCAGATCGACTTGAAGTTCGAGGAGTTTGAGGAGCTGGCCGGTGCCGGCGGGGAGCTGCTGGAGGCCGAGCACCACCTGGCAGAGATGGTACAGTGGGCCGGGTCACTGAGTCACTCGTCTGGCCCAGCCGGACCTATCTCCTCCACACTCTGTTTACACTGCGCCAGCGCTGGACAAACTTCTGGCTGGACTCATTATCCTTCGGGGATAGGGAGGAAAAAAAACGCTCATTCAAATAAGCTTATTGGCATGACAGATGAAAAACCTATGTTGCCAAAGTAGTACAGGAAATTATTAAAGGAATATGCTCGTTTTTGACAACCTGGACCTTATTTACGACATATTATAAGAAGTTTGACTCACCCAGATCACTTTTTTGTTGTTCGGAGGCCTGTAGAAGAAATATAAAATCCAGCGCGAGCCAGTATATCCATGTAATGGCGGCGCACGGGGCATAGGGAATGCCGTTTCTCAAAATCCATTTTCGGCCGCTAAACGGTTGTTTTCATCAATCACATTGCATGAATCGACAGTTGATATTCCTCTACGCCAGCCATTGTTGTTTTGGTGCCAAATAAGGGATCTTGATCCTCTGTAACATGGTCTTTATAAGCCGCTCCCCCACTTGCAATGTGAGCCGCGAGTGTAGCCTACAGACGGAGAATAGCAAGTCTGCGCGCTGGCCTGTGCGCATGCGTGCTGGAGCAAGTGGGGGAGCGGCTTATAAAGACCATGTTACAGAGGATCAAGATCCCTTATTTGGCACCAAAACAACAATGGCTGGCGTAGAGGAATATCAACTGTCGATTCATGCAATGTGATTGATGAAAACAACCGTTTAGCGGCCGAAAATGGATTTTGAGAAACGGCATTCCCTATGCCCCGTGCGCCGCCATTACATGGATATACTGGCTCGCGCTGGATTTTATATTTCTTCTACAGGCCTCCGAACAACAAAAAAGTGATCTGGGTGAGTCAAACTTCTTATAATATGTCGTAAATAAGGTCCAGGTTGTCAAAAACGAGCATATTCCTTTAACATTGACAAATAATAAGATCACAATCGTCTTCGCGCAACGGTTGCTAGGTTATTGCAGTTGCAGTGGGTTGTTTTTGTTTCAAGTCATCTGGATTGGCCGACCACATGAATCGGGCGCCACTGATTGGGCAGTAATAAACAAGTGTCAAGGCTTATTCCCAAAACCTTCATCCGTTGAGTTAGACTACCGAGTCACTAACTGGCAGGGCTGGGTATCGGCAGAGACCTCACGATGCGATCCGTATTACGATATACGAGTCACGATGTGATTGCTATACGATACGATTCATATTGTGAATCATTGACCCCGTTTACACCTTGCATTAAAATGTGTCTCCTATCGAGATTGTATCTAGATAATGATTTAGCCTGATTACATTTACACCTGGCATTAATATGTGTTTCGATTACCTTCAACCCGATCCGTTTGAGATACGATCGACTCTGTCCAGCTGACAATCGAACGTCACATCCTGTTTGTTCTTGAATATTTTCGTCTGACTAAATTGAGAGTAGACACTTTTGTCTCGTCTGGACTCCAACCTTACCAGGATCCATTTTAATTCTTTCTTGCTAGCTGCCATGGAAGCCTGCTCCTTGCTTGTCTGGAACCGGCGCGTTCCAACGGCTACATATTTCCGCCCACGTTGTTGATATATGGATTAAAAACGTATTTCCATTTACACTTCTATTAAATGTGGTCGAAATGCGTCCCTGACCACCTTCGGAGGTGGTTTGGCCGATCGGATCGCAATCCGTCCTCAAAACGTTTTGGGCGCATTTACACCTGTATTTGCATGTGGTTTAGCACGATCAGATTGCAATCTGATCACCAAAAACACATTTTAATGCCAGGTGTAAACGGGGTCATTGTGATACTCTACATAATTAACTTAACATTTTTAAATACCGCTAAAAATACAACTCCATCCCTGGAGGTGATCCTGAGGGCAGTTTAAAACATGAATAATGTATCGATTACCGAATTCTATCCTTCATTTTATATACTGTATCTATATCTATTCGCAGTCTTGTTCAAATTTTTTTTTAATGTATTCATACTTTACTGCGTAAAATCAATACAGTATCACAGAAAAAAATGCTGTATGATTTACTGAGCATGCTGCGTTCTTGGCGTCTCTGGTCGAACCCTGAGCCTTCCCGTGGTTGTTTCAGATCAGGGAGCGCATGGAGGAGCTGAGGAGCATGCTGGGATGGATCCTGGTGCACTGGAGGGCTCAGAAACAGCAGTGGAGCCTCCGGAGGAGGAGGAAGGAGGAAGAGGAGGAGGAGGCCGCCGCAGGAGATAACATCTACTCTGAGGCCACAGTCTGTTCACCGCTGAGAGAGGTAGGGAGGAGACATCACCGTGATGATGACGATGATGATAATGATGATGATCTAATCAAGGCCTTACTTTGTCCTTTCCAGGATTCGCCTTGTGAGTCCCAGCAGTCCTCTGTAGCGAGCATGTGTGAAGACAGACAGCGGCCGGCAGCAGCAGACGGTCAACCCCCGGCGCTGACGTCCAGGCTGGCCGACCCCGCCGTGACCTCCAGGCTGGCCGACCAGCAGGCCGACGGGCGCCAGGAGGACGGCTACGAGGTGATGAACAGCATCGGGTCGCGGGGGGCCGCCGCCACCGCCGCCGCCCCAGAGGGCCCCTCGCCTCCTTTCCTGGTGCTGAGGGAGCCCAGCTCGCCGGCGCTGGGCGGCACAGTGAACCTGATCCTCAGCTTCGGGGATGGCTCCGAGGAGGGCCGCGTTCAGCTGCACGAGCCCTGCCCTAGGATGGAGGAGGAGGAGGAGGAAGAAGAGAGTACAGAGCCTTTGCATAGGGTGAGACACACACACACACACACACAAACACACACGTTTACAACCTCTGCAGTCGGCACACACCGCGGCCGCAGCTGCAGCTTCTCTCAGTTCAGCTCTGTATGTGTTGTTTACCTACGTGTCAAAATGCCTCTGTCAAAAAAACGGTTTGTTAGTCCGAAATCCCTGATGAATGATTTGTCAGATCACAACACGCAATAACAGTATTCTGTTTACATCCTCTTTACGATGACAGACAACACCGGGCATCTCCCTCCCACATTCTTCTCTGCAGTCCATTTCCCCTTCTCTCTCCTTTCCAGTCTTCATTTCTGCATTCCCTCCTCTCTCTCTCTCCCTCTCTCTCTTTCTCTCTCCCTCTCTCTCTCTCTCTCTCTCTCTCCCTCTCTCTCTCTCTCTCTCTCTCTCTCCTTCAGCCCGCTGTACCTCAGTCCTCTGCCTGTAGAAGCTTTTGGAGGCGCTGCCAGGGGCTTTTGGAAAATACTTTGGGTAGTTTAAAGCGAAAGAGAAAGATTTATCGGCAGAGTGCGGACGAGGTAAATGCCGCGGCGTGGACCGGCGCTGCATGCCTGTGCCCCGGAGAGTGTGTGCTTGTGAGTGCATGCTGTGTGGGGTTGTTGTCGTTGGGGGGCATGCTCGACTAACCCCTGCCTGGGGGCAGAGCAGGCCCCTGCTACTCGTCTTAAGTGTTCATAGTCCCGTTCCAGACGTGTGTGAGAGAATGGACACGCCCCTAGACGGCAAGGTCCCAACAGTACGACTTCTTACCCTTGGGTCCCTGCTCCCTCCCTCCAGGCCTCGTGTGTAGCGTGTGATATCCGACGCTACAACTCAGCTGGGTGGTCTGTGATTTAATAGACCTTTACGTCTGCAGCCCATCCTTCCTGCGTCCCGACTCCCCCCTCCGTAAATGCAGACTTGCGGATTGATGGATAATAACGCACACATGATCAATCCCTTATGAATGAATAAGCTCTGTATCTGCTCCAGAACGCATCGATATTGGAGGAAAATGTCAGGCGGTTTTCTGAGGGTAGTGAAAAGATGAATGGGTGACTTCAAAAGGCTTGGCGTCGCCCGCGATACAACCCAGCCTGGCACAGTAGCTGAGGCATTACATCAGAGCACCAGAAACCCTCGCCAACGCAAATACAAACCCCGTCTCAGAAGCTTTCTTTGTTGACCATGCTATCTTGAAATACATAGTAATTGCCCTGAAAACAAATAAGGTGCGTTCAGTTTCAGAGGAAATCTGAACGCCTGGGTGGATTTTGAATGTGCCTTTGTAGTCTTGCTCATGTCATTTGGGCCGGTCTTATGTAAACGCAACCCAGATGAAGGGCAATCCCCCCACCCCCCCGCTGATGTTAAGGGCTCCTGGTTTTTTTCCAGCATATTGAAACTTGGACAAGGTCTGTTCCAGCTGATGTCTTCTCTAGTGTGAGTGGACGCGTTGGTTCTTAACTCTGAAAGGGCCGTCAGTGATGAAGACGGATCGGAGCGGGACGCAGAGACAGCACGCACAGGCGAGCCACCGGACCGACGGAGGCGGCGCTCCGAGGCGTTATTTAATCTCGCCACGGGGCCTGACGTAAACCCGCTCCGTGTTTGCCTCTCCATGACCGCGCTGCGCTCGTGTGGCGAAGAAAGTGAGCTCACCCCCGCACTTCCCGGGAAAGTGGTGCTCTTAAAATGGCTCCCAGCAGGAGTGAGGCCTGGACCTTAACGCTAGTGCACGCTCTTTAGAGAGAGAGAGAGAGAGAGAGAGAGAACAAGTGGTGAACTTTCTAGAAAGGCCTCCAGACTGCCCTGTATGATTTATAGTCTGGGGCTGCCACGGCAACATGAGATTAGTCACAGAGTTGAGAGGTCAAGCCATTACAGCTGCACATGACGGCATGTTGGACCCCCATACGATTCTGATTAAGATCTGTGAGGAACCCCCCCCCCCCAAGTAGCAATCATGTCAATGTTCTTTTGTCTTTTCTTCGCCTTGGCGTCCTCTTTCATGTTTCTTTTGTTCTGCGGCTTTGCTGTGTGAAAAAAGCCTGTGGGTTCTTCCATTGTTTCCGAGCCGTGTGGGCTGTGCGTGTGGAGGAAGCAGGGGGCTGATGTGTGTCACTAGGAGGCAGCTGATTGTCTTTGTCATTCTGGCCTGATGTCGTCATTCATCTGTAACACATGTGAAATGAAAACCATCAAGTCTTTCTTTTCACAGAGGAATGCAAGGGTTTGGCCGTTAGCGAAAAGCATGGTTTAACTATCCGCAGTGAAACCCGGCATTCCAAACGACGCGCTAGAGAGTCGACGCGCGACTAACCTTCTGCTCTCTCCTCTCGTAGGTGAGTACCTATTTGCATGTCAAGGACAACAATGTGGCCGCCGCCCCTGTGTATGAGAGTATCACACTACCCCGCCTTCGCGGCAAGACCCGCTCTGCGGCCTCCAACTCTGCCTCCTCCTCCTCTTCATCGCCGCCGTCCTCCCCCTCCTCCCCGGCCCGCCCCGCGGCGCAAATCAGCAGCGTGTCCTTCCACTCCCTGCCCAGAGGGGGCGGCAGCGGCGGCAACAGCGCCACCTCCATCTTCAGCAGCCTGAAGAGGATGAGCAAGAAGAGGAAGAGGAAGAGGGACGCCCGGCGACACACCATCCAGAGGATCATGGGAGAGGAGTGTCCGACCGAGGGGCCGTCCGTTCCTGCGCGCGAGTCGCCGGTCGCCTACGACACCCAAACATGGCCGCTCAAGGAGGCCAGGAGGAGGAAGAAGAACAGCCCCAAACTTCCCGGGGCCGGAGTGGAGCTCACGGACTACGTGAAGAATCCTCTGGCCAGGGACATCGACGCAGAGTGTTACAGCATCACCCCGTACGCCGTGTCGGAGGCCCCCCCCCCTGTGCTGTCCTCAGGCCAGGTGAGGAGCCACTGTAGGTTCCTCTCCCTGGGCTCTGTGTTGACCTTCGACCTGCCCAAGGACATGAGCCTCATCCCCAGCATCCAGGACGTCATCACCATCGCGCCCCCGGAGGTCAGGAGGGGCGACCAGACCCTCGCCGATCCACACACAGACAGGCCCACCACGGCCCTGAGCTCATTCAAACAGGGCAGACCCCCTCCTTCGCACAAACAGAGCCCACCAGAGAGGGTTCTAGGTACTACGGACTGTCCCGGAACGCAATCTCAGACTCATGCGGTTCCGCTGGAGGCCCTGCCCGACCCGGACGAAGCCTTCCCCCCGCCGCCGCCCCCCGCCGTACCGGACGCCGACGAGGACCAGACCGTCCCGTGGGACGACCTGTCCGCCGCGCACTTCGGCTGCTCCGGCGCCGTCAGCCTCCACGAGGAGCCGGAGCACGGGTGGGACGAGACGGCGGTCGGGCTCATCCCTGGCCGGCCCTTGGCCGGCGCGGCGCGCGGGGGCGCGAGGCCGATCCCGGCGAGCGGGAAACCCCGTCCCTCCGCCTCCATGGCGCGGCCTCTCGAGCGTCTCGCCCTCCGTACTCTCGACCTGGACCTCGACGGACACCGGCACCACAAGGGCCCCAAGACGACTCAGTGTGGCCAGAGAGAGAGCCCTGGCGTCCAGCGCACCCAGGGTCCGAGCCAGGCCTCTCACATGGTGGTCAACCTGAAGTCCGGTACCGTAGTGGCCGCCAGGGAGGACTCGGTGGACTCCGGCATCTCCAGCTCCGGCAGCCTCAGGCTCTGCGCCGACGCCCCACCCTCCGGCACCCCTGAGGACCCCCAGCCCAGAGGGGTGGTGGGGAGGGTGATCTCCCTGGAGGTGGGCGGTCTAGACTGTGCCAAACCCAGGCTTCTCCCGGCTCTGGCGCCGGCCTCTGCTGATGCCGAGCCCGTCCACCCAGACCACCAGCAGTTCGAGGAGGAGGAGGAGGAGCTTGAGGACATCTGGAACCGGACCAACAGCTACAGGCAGAGCATCTGCTCTGACATCATGTACCAGCCCCACCAGGAGGAGGACGAGGAGGAGGAGGTCAGCGCGCCCCCGGACCCCCCCAGGGACACCCCCTCCCCCAAGGCTCAGGCCGTGCTCTACAGGAAGCTGGTCACGGCGTCGGCCCCCAACCTCCTGGTGGCTGAGTTCACCCTGCCGTCCTCCGTCCAGAGCCTGCTCGGATACCGCAGGGGAGAGAGCCCCCCCCGCGACGAGCTCCCTCCGCTGGGGCAGAAGGACAGGCGCTCCTGGGCGGCCTTCCCCAACCGGGAGCCGCCCTGCCAGCCCTCAGCGCTGGTCAACGAGACGGCCGCTGACCCAGTCACACTACCGGAGATAGACGACCAGAAGATATATATTTACCAGTATAGAGAGGAGGAGGAGGAGGAGGAGGAGAAGGAGGAGGAGGAGGAGAAGAGGGAGAAAGAGGTGGAGGAGGACACAGGCTGTCCGAAGGTGAGGTCTACGTTTGACATGCTGACTGACGTTGACTATGACCTCTTAAGAGCTTCCCACTGCATCTAAAATATATCTTCCTTTCCCCCCTCTGATGTGTTGTCTTAATTCAGCGAGGACACACGCCTGCTTTCTTACCCTGACAGAACTGCTTATCTGAAAGCCTTAGTTGCTTCAAACGCCTTTGTCCAGCATATTAGTAGCCCAGAGTTATTGGGAGTCACAGACGATGATGACACTGAGATGATCTCTCTGCAGGACCAGTCCATGAGCCTGCTGTCTGTTCACATGGGCTTGGATGGCATGGCTCCGCGTGCAGCGATGCACTTCGACAGTCAGGACGAAGAAACAGAAGAGCAGGGACTCGGGGTGGCCACTGGAGGGCGCTGTAACACCTTGGTGAGGCCCACAACAATACAGCCAATGCCGTACAGCGAAGTTCAGTGCATTTTTAGAATCAGAATCAGAAATGTTTATTGCCATGTAGTTTTACAACATATTAGGAATTTCCTTCGGTCAGTGGTGCATAACATGGAGACAACATTGGACAGGGTGCAGGGACGAGACAGGACAGTGCAAAGACAGGACAGTGCAAATGAGCAGTACAAAATATGAAAGCAAAAATAAAAATATACCAAAAAAGTGTGTGGTGTGATACAGGTATGTGAGTGTGTGCTACTGTATGTACAGTATGCTATGCTACCATAAAATATTGTATTATATGAGCCATGTAGTAAAATAACAGTTTGATGTTGTTCACTGTGATCTGATTGAGCATGTCTGCTTGTCCTTCCTACCTTGAGATGCAGAGCATGGAGGGAATCCTGGACAGGAAACACAGACTGCAGCTGGGAGGGAAGAAGGTACGTTCTTTCTTTCTTTCTTTCTTTCTTTCTTTCTTTCTATCTATCTACTGTATCTATCTTATCCTATCTATCTATCTATCTATCTATATTATCTTATCTTATATATTAAACATAGCTTATCTTCCACAGGCCCCATCCCGAGCCTGGAGCTCATACCAGGCTGTTCTGTACCGCCAGACGCTGTGCTTCTACCAAGACAGGAGGGACCCACTGCGGGTAGGCAGGGGTTGAACTGGACAAACACACACATCTCAACTCTTTATTTAGGTCTGCATTTTTAAAAATACATTACAGGGGCCCAAATATAGTTCCATTGCTATCATATGGGTCGTTGAACAAGTGTCATATTTTATAGATACAAACAAGCATCTATGATGTACACAACAAGCTTACTGTACATGCACATACACACACATATATGATGGTATAATATACATAATAATGATGTACAGTAAGCATACAAAAAAGACTGCTAACACCAGGGGAGTTATGGGTACAGAAAACATCTGTGTTTGTTCCTCAGTGTTGTTCCTCAGTGAGCCAAGGTGCACAAACACAAAATATGACATAGTACAATATACAGTACTACACAGAACACACACAGAAACAACACCCATCAGTAATTCAGTGCAGCTTGTTTGTATAGTAACGACCTTGCTGGGCGCGCTGTGTTCCAGAGCTCTGTGTGCGGCTTGCCGCTGAACCTGATTGGAGCAGAATGCGCAGCGGCGCCCGAATACACCAAGAAGCCCAACTGCTTCAGTCTGCGGTGAGACCCGTTACCGTTTACCACTGTACCGTCAACAGATGAGTCACCGTGCTTCAACGTCTATACCACCCAACACCCAGCGTCCATACCACCCAACACCCAGCGTCCATACCACCCAACACCCAGCGTCTATACCACCCAACACCCAGCGTCTATACCACCCAACACCCAGCGTCCATACCACCCAACACCCAGCGTCCATACCACCCAACACCCAGCGTCCATACCACCCAACATCCAGCGTCTATACCACCCAACACTCAGCGTCTATACCACCCAACAACCAGCGTCCATACCACCCAACACCCAGCGTCCATACCACCCAACACCCAGCGTCTATACCACCCAACACCCAGCGTCTATACCACCCAGCGTCTATACCACCCAACACCCAGCGTCTATACCACCCAGCGTCCATACCACCCAACATCACAAAGCAAACGTTCCTATGGGGGCCATGGGGGCATCCAGGGGTGTAGTGGTGAAGTTGGTATACTCTGACTAAAGTAGGTATACTCTGACTAAAGTGGGTATACTCTGACTAAAGAAGTGGGTATATTCTGACTAAAGAAGTGGGTATATTCTGACTAAAGAAGTGGGTATATTCTGACAAAAGGAGTGGGTATATTCTGACTAAAGAAGTGGGTATACTCTTACTAAAGTGGGTATACTCTGATTAAAGAAGTGGGTATATTCTGACTAAAGAAGTGGGTATACTCTGACTAAAGTGGGTATACTCTGACAAAAGAAGTGGGTATATTCTGACTAAAGAAGTGGGTATACTCTGACAAAAGAAGTGGGTATATTCTGACTAAGGAAGTGGGTATACTCTGACTAAAGAAGTGGGTATACTCTGACTAAAGAAGTGGGTATATTCTGACTAAAGTGGGTATACTCTGACAAAAGAAGTGGGTATATTCTGACTAAAGAAGTGGGTATACTCTGACAAAAGAAGTGGGTATATTCTGACTAAAGAAGTGGGTATACTCTGACTAAAGAAGTGGGTATACTCTGACTATAAAAGTGAGTATATTCTGACTAAAGAAGGGGTATACTCTGACTAAAGAAGTGGGTATCTACCTCAGAGGGCGCCCTGTCCCAAGTGAGGCCCCCAGCGGTCGCTTAGTTCCACCTGGGGCCAGCCCTGGTTAGCTGGAGGTGAGGAGCAGAGTGTCTGGTCAGAGTGACAGACGTCTCAGACCGATGCTCCTGCAGCAGCTGGCGCAGAGTGGTGTCTCTGTGTGCTGCTGTCGGTCCCGCCCGACGGTGACGGATCGTGTGACGGTTGTTCTTGCGTGACCTCCAGGCTGCGCGACGGGTCAGAATATCTCCTCAGCACCTCGTCACGCGTCATGATGAAGAAGTGGATGCTGGAGATCCAAGCCAACGCCGGTAAAACGCAACTTTAAAACCAGTTTTGTTGTTTTGCATCAACTGTATTATCATTCTGTTCTTTTCAGTGATGTTTTGCATGTTTGATTGTGTGTTTGTGTTTATCTCCTACAGGGCTTAGTGAGCCTGTCACTGCAATGTCATCACCAAGCGCCCAAGACCTTCCAATCACCACGTAAGTCATTTCACTATTTCATACTTTCAATGTACTGTATCGTTCACAGGTCGGTGATATAATGTAAAGAATGATGGAGTCCTGCTACAGAGAATAACATCATCTTTCTCTCTCTCTTTCTCTCTCTTAGAAGCTCCTCCCTCTCCTCCAGCTGTCTCTGCCTGGCCAAATGCCACTGCTCCGCCCAGCGTGATGTCACATCCTCCCTTCCGCGGCGAGCTCATGCAGGCGCAGCCTGCGCCAAGGAGATAGTGGTTCTGACCAGAGAGAGCGGTCGCCCCGCACAGTGTCATCCAGCGAGGCAGAGGGACCCGTCTCCGCCCTTCCCTCCACACGCCGGCCGTCGTGGTGAGGGCCTGCGCATCCACAGTGTGCTCAGCGTGTTCAGCTCATTACATACATGAAACTGTATCAGACATTGCAGTCCGTGGAAAACTGAAGTCTCGCTGTGAGCACGGACTGGCTCAGGAAGAGCTTCTTCCCGCAAGCCACACGGCACCTGAATGACTCTATCTAGAACATCTAGTGTACACAGAATATCTAATGTACATAACATAACCACATGCAAATGTCAATAACCCTTCCCCCCATGATTATTTACTATAGCATGTATATAACACACACCCCCAACAGTCATTTATTTATTGATTCATATCCATATATAGCATGTACATAATCCATCCAGACCAGTATCTATCTTATCTTACCCCTATCCGTAAACTGTATAGAAATGGTACTTATAGTGTAATTGTAGATTTGTAACTTATAAATGGAGTATTAGAGTTTATCTGTATTGAGCATAATCTTGGAGCCGGCAGCAACATTTCACTGTAACTGTACGCGTACAGTCTGGAACCTGAATCTTCTTGTGAGGAAGGTTCAGATTGAGCCACTAGATGGAGCCAGATAAGCACTCAGTCAAGGCAGACAGGATCCCGATTGACCAGAGCTGTGAATACAGCCTAGCGCTGACCTTTTAAATGTGTCTCCCAACAGTGATTTAGTCAATATACTAACACTCTTCTGGCTACGTCAGTCTTTAAAACCAATCCTTTCTTTTTGTCCCTCAATGTAACTTCCATCCTCGTGGACTGCTCCTCTCTCTGGCTGCTCTGTGTGTAGGAGAGGCCTCTGGCTCCCTGACTCAGGGGCTGTACGGAAGCCCCAGAGAGAGCGGCTCGTTCTCTTCCGGCGCCCTGGCATCCAGCGGTCAGGACTGGACCAGCCACAAACAACGATCACACTCCTTCACCTCAGGTCAGTACAAACAAGCACTGCTGTACAAAAACCTCAATACTAACTCTGCAAATATTTTGGAAATCAACTGTGCCCACTCTTTCCTCCAATTCGTTCTCTCAAAGCGACGTACCAGAAGATCAAACCCGTGACGCTGCCCCCCGGAGGCCGGAGCCGGGACAGCGGGTCGAGCTACTCCGTGACGCTGGTCATCGGAGACAAGCCCACAGACTTCCCGTCCGCCAGTAAAAGCACTGACTCTCCCCAGCTGCTCGGCTGGCAGCAGGACTCTGCTCTGAGGAGCTATGCTAGCCTGCCTCGGCCGCGCAACAAGTCCGTCTTCAAGAAGTTCTTTGGGAAGAAGGACTGAGACTGGAGGAATGACACGCACCAGAGATGGGACTCTGAGGACGCTGGGGGAGACCCGTCACTGTTTTAATGTGCAGTGCACATTTCTGTAGAGGGAGTCACATTTATTACACACAGTATTTATATTTCGAAGAGACGGGGACCATTATTAGCCTATACTGTATGTCGACCGATGCAATTGATTCCCACTGAAGTCTATTTTTTTCCCATCACATGCTAGTCAACCCTATGCTTACGGTCATTCTGTGCAAGAACATATGGTGTGCAAATCATTTAAGATTTTTCTGTTTTGTGTGAGAGTTTGAGAGTGTGTAATGTAACAGATTTGATATCTTCGGTATGAAAATGTTCTTGTCCCATATTCCACCAAAATCATGGTTATTCTTTGCAAACATTATGTTTTACTTGTGGATCACTGTATCTTTAAGCCTTTGATAACCACACATTTACAGTAGATGTACACTTTTCATGAGGCATTGCTGAAATGTACACAGACTTCACAATGCCTCTGAATGCGATGGACACCACCAGTTTCACCATTAATATCCTCTTTACAGACACATGTAATCAGCGGTGTTGCTGCCATCATAGAGTCCTGCACAAGAACATACAGCTTACACACAATGTCATACATATTATAGCAGTTTGAAACTGCCCGTGCTTATTTTGATATCACTAACTCAACAAGCTTCATTTGTACTGTTTTCTAAATGGCCATATCCATATCAATAAACCAGAGAAAGAAACGTGTCCTTTGATCCAATATAGCTTTGATATGATTGTGAGGTGAAATATGGGTGAATTGACTGTTGTCTCTACTTGTGCCCGTAGGTCTGTTTAGTGTGAGTACTGTAGATGGTCTTTGAAGGGTCAGAGTAAAAGAATATAGCTCATTCACAAACACTTCAAAAGGCCTGTTGTCATCTCCCCCGTCTTTGAAACTCCTGAGAGACGGAGAGCTTGCTGCCACTGTGGAGATGAAAGAGCCCGGCTCCAATCAGCTGGCCGGAAACACACCCAGATGACCGGGAGGTTTTAGCATCTGAAAAGCTGCTACAGACAAAGAGGTGGGTTTCATGTTGATAATGAACCTTCACGAGGCCCTGGCCTAGTATATGAACCTTCACGAGGCCCTAGCCTAGTATATGAACCTTCACGAGGCCCTGGCCTAGTATATGAACCTTCACGAGGCCCTGGCCTAGTATATGAACCTTCATGAGGCCCTGGCTTAGTATATGAACCTTCACGAGGCCCTAGCCTAGTATATGAACCTTCACGAGACCCTAGCCTAGTATATGAACCTTCACGAAGCCCTAGCCTAGTATATGAACCTTCACGAGGCCCTAGCCTAGTATATGAACCTTCACGAGGCCCTAGCCTAGTATATGAACCTTCACGAGGCCCTAGCCTAGTATATGCAAAGACTGTTTCAACTTTGCATATATTATTGCTGTATGTATTCCTTGAGTAAAAGAAAGATCATTGAGAGTATGGGCAGATGAATGCCCCCCTCCCTCCGACCCTAAAACAAGATGCAGCGGAGGGATAGACTCATGAGTCAGTCTCCAAATGGTAGCGGAGAGGCGGAGATCTTGAAAGTCTGGCATCGCGAGTCTAGTTGAGGATGGAATCCAGTCGGAGTTGAGCAACACTTTGAGGTGACTTTCATTCATAAAAAGATGAGGGATTGGGGATTCATTAACCATGTGTTTGTCCCATCATGCTACCACGGACCAAGACCATTCTTAGCCAATGAGCTATCAGCCAGGCGACTACAACAACTACAATAGGCTGCTCCATTCCACCCCACAGATCAATCTGCCATGCTCTCACTTAACTCAACACAGACCATCAATTTGCACTACTCAACACCAATCAATACAAACACCTCCGCACTGAGGCACTAGATGGCTGTGGTAACGCAGGAAACACCAGGGCTAAAGCTATACCGCATTACTACCGAGCACTTACTAACAAAGGTCATTTAAAGTGTTAATTCAGAGAATATATGATCCACTGCCACTATACCCACACCCAGAAAGCCTAGTGGATCAAATTTCCTTAAGAGAAGTTGGATCTGAAAAAGCCCTTAGGGAGGTATAGGCAGCTGCTACTATAAGATATTCACGTGTATCTATTAATGCTTTCAACATATTTAAACATTTTGGTTTGAACCTTCAGTAATTGGTTTGCAACTAATGTCTAGATTTACACCTAGAAATTTGCTGATGGGGCAATTTTGCTCTCAGAAAGTGCTCCTGCGGCATTATAATCTGGATTACAAACGGGAAGCTTTTGCTACAAGTCTGGTGTGTGAAGCCGTCATACACATTTAGTCAAGGCATTAATCACGGCAGGTCAGCTGTCTGGAAGTTATTAGCTGTAATATTATTGTACACTGTATAGATGACTCAGCCTTTTAGGTGAAATCTACAGAGCTGGCACAGCCCTCCGCAACAGGAAAAACTGACATCAGTCAGGAATCACAGGGCTCTTTCTCACAAGCCTCCAAAACATGCGAGACCTCTCACCAATGAGGGAGCCTAACTGCATTCATTCTTACCCTACCATTCATTCTTAGGTGAGAGAAACAGTCTCATTGCCATTTTCATATCTGATTTGAGCTATCCATCCCATTACTCCCATTACAACATGTGTGAGACACGCTGCCCTTGCTAGGTAGAGCAATACAAACACAAAGTGAAAATGCTTCTTATTGACTGGGCATTATCAATCAATCAGTTGTCATGCGAGAGGTGGCTGATGTCACCCAGTCTTGTCCTCTCTCTGCAGGGTTGAGCAGGAGGGTCGGAGGGGAGGGTGGGTTGACTGGTCTGACGTCGGTGACGGGCCATGGGATCCAGGGTCCCTTGTTTCATAGAGGTCAGGACCTCACTCCGGCTGATGTGGGAGGTGACCCTTGGTCAGAGTTCATTCGCAGGAGTCAGATGCTCAAACTTAAAGGTTTCCCAGCGGCTAAATGTAAATATGAAATGAACTGCACCATAATTATTATAATGAGATGTACCAAAATGAATCACCACAGTACCGAACATGTGACCCACAATACTATAACTTTTCCCACTTGGTCAAACATTGCCAAGTTTGATGTCCCCTTACAGTCCTGTGGGATTTGATGCTTGACAATGGGTATTGATGAGGAAAAATAACTCACAATTGATTTCTTCCCTCCCCTGACCTCTGACCCTCCAGTCATCCTCCCTTCAGACTGACGGCTCCCAGGGTCACGACCCTCCCTCACAGAGAGAGAGTGTGTCACTCACCACACTATGGCCTGGAGTGTGTGTGTGTGTGGAGGACATCTATATAGACGGTCCTAGAGACAGAGATCCATTCTCTACACCCACCTCAACTGTCAAGCTCCCCCCCTGCTCAACCGCCAAGAGCCCCAAGGACACAGCTCCTCACAGGTGCGCCTGTGTCTGTGCCGTCCAGACGGAGACAGGGCGCCTGCACTGGAAGAGGCGGGAGGGGGGGTTGGGGACCAGCTCCTTCCTCCGGGTCACAGGAGCTGTCACATTTGTTCACAGAGCACCAGCACAGATCACAAAAGAGCCACGAAGGGCCAGAGTAACGAGAGAGCGGTGGCCTCAGGCCTGTACTCATCCCCTGCTGCTGACGGATATTGGTGCTGGTGTAACACACACAATGACACATGAGCGTTTCCTTCCCTCTACACGGGTCTATAGGAAACACTCTGGAAGGCTAGCTGCAATACTCCATCATAATATTATGTCAGCGATGAAGCGATAAAATGACCCCGGAGGCCTCTGTACATCGACACGTTACTGATCTAAATGTAAACATATCGCAAACGTGAATGGATTATAGGAGCAGGACTGATGCGTTTGTGTGTTAAGAGCCAATGCCTAGCTCTCCCTCCCCCCGGCCCTTTCATGCTCTGCTCTGAGCTTTGATCCCCGGCTTAAAAGGTAGTCTGGTGCCGCGCCGTTGGCCATGACACAGGCTTTGAAACCCAACGCTGCTGCTGCAGCCCCAGGGAACCCATGGAAGTGATGTCATGCTAAGTGTGGTTCCAGAACCACTGGTGGTGGTGGTGCAGCAGTGTGGAATCATGGTTAAAGGCCAGATAATATGCACTCGTACAGTCATTGGCTTTGTCAAGCAACACAAAAGGGAAACTGGAATCCAACCTTCTGGTTGCGCTCGTTTGCACATTAAGAGTGAATAATATGCTTCCTGGCTATCTCTTCCCTCCCCCACTCCCAACGGTTCCAGGAAAATGGCGGTGGCTGACGTCAGGTGGCCCAGAGGACAGCCAGGTGCTGGAGGAGCAGCTGGAACGTCGTCCTCTAGAACAGTGGTTCTCAACCTTTTTTGAGCTCTGGACCCTTAGCATATTTAGAAAAATCCTGAAGGACCCCCCACATCAATATACTGTGTATATATACAGTAAGGGAAATAATTATGTGATCCCCTGCTGATTTTGTACGTTCGTCCACTGACAAAGAAATGATCAGTCTACAATTTATCATCTAGGTTTATTTTAACAGTGAGAGGCAGAATAACAAAAAAAATCCAGAAACAACATTTCAAAAAAGTTATAAATTGATTTGCATTTGATCAAGTGAAATAAGTATTTGATCCCCTATCAACCAACAAGATTTCTGGCTCCCACAGACTGGTTATGTCCATGAGGCACACAAATTAGTGCTCTGCCTTTAAGAGAGTGCTCCTAATCTCAGCTCGTTACCTGTATAAAAGACACCTGTCCACAGAAGCAATCAATCAGATTCCGAACTCTCCACCATGGCCAAGACCAAAGAGCTGTCCAAGGATGTCAGGGACAAGATTGTAGACCTGCTCAAGGCTGGAATGGGCTACAAGACCATTGCCAAGCAGCTTGGTGAGAAGATGACAACAGGTGCGATTATTCGCAAATGGAAGAAACACAAAATACACGCAATCTCTCTCGGTCTGGGGCTCCACGCAAGATCTTGCCTCGTGGAGTTTCAATGATCATGACAACGGTGAGCAATCAGCCAAGAACTACACGGGAGGATCTTGTCAATGATCTCAAGGCAGCTGGTCACCAAGAAAACAATTGGTAACGCACTACGCCATAATGGAATGAAATCCTGCAGCGCCCACAAGGTCCCCCTGCTCAAGAAAGCATATTAACAGGCCTGTCTGAAGTTTGCCATTGAACATCTGAATGATTCAGAGGAGGTCTGGGTGAAAGTGTTGTGGTCAGATGAGACAAAAATGTATCTCTTTGGCATCAACTCAACTAGCTGTGTTTGGAGGAGGAGGAATGCTGACTATGACCCCAAGAACACCATCCCCACTGTCAAACATGGAGGTGGAAACATGATGCTTTGGGGGTGTTTTTCTGCTAAGGGGACAGGACAACTTCACCCCATCAAAGGGAAGATGGATGGGGCCACGTACCGTCAAATCTTCCCGTACCGTCAAATCTTCCCTCAGCCAGTTTGACCCAAAACACATGGCCAAGGCAACAAAGGACCACAGGGGGTCTATCTAGCCCTGGTTGAGAACACTGCTCTAGAGAAACACTGTGTAGCACTGTAGAACTTACAGAACTGGGACCAGGGTCTAGGCTCATGGGAGCAGTTTATGACTAGCTAAATAATGATATGACAAAGAACAATGATGCATACCACAGACCTGGAGCTAAAGTTTGAACTGCCGGCTTGTTTTATGTAGAAAGGTTTTGAAGCAAACATACACACATACATACAAGTTAGACAGGAATTATTGATTCAAATGAAATATGAAATTATAGCTCGTTCCCAAACTTTCTCTTTCTGGCTAGGCGGCTGCTGATTGGCTAATCAGCGCCTCTCTTATTTCAAGAACCAGTAGGCTACCCTTTTAGAGCAACAGAATGAACTGAAAATAAGCACTTTATCTGCAATCTTATCTTTGGATAAATTAACTTTTAACGCTATTTATTTATTTATTATTAACTATGAATTATTTATGTAATTGTAACTGTCTTATTTATTATTTCAACCTGGGTTACATCTGCTCTAGAGAAACACTGGTCCAGAGTAACGCTGCTCTAGAAACACTGCTCTAGAGACCACTTTCAATACAGGCTGTGGCATGTTAGCCTACAGTTACAGGAACAAAAAACAAAACTACCAGATAGTATAGGACTGTGTTTAATTTCCTGTGGCTGATCAACACAGAAGACTACTTTACTGAGACTGTTATCCTCCTTGGGTTTCACTATCACACGGTCGGTGTCGGTTCAGGCGCTGTGTGGTGGTTGGCCTGCACGGCCGTCATCTCGTCTACCGGACTGGTGATAGCCAGCGAGAGGAATGCCCCCTCCACATCCCTCCCCAGTGAGCCTCTCTGTCCAGGGCTGCAGTTACGCCCCCCTGGGTTGACGTGGTCTCTGTAAGAGAGGGGATACATGCCCTGACACAGACATCTGTCCTGCAGATGCACAGTGAATGCATTACCGAGATAAGGATATCAAGAGAAAATACTGCTCATATCCATCAAGCCTTTTCCCATATTTTCTTCTACTACTTTAGGCTACATCAATACACACAGCTCCCTTGAGACCCTATCCATATCCTATTGCAGCAGTAGGCTGGTAGTCACACAGTGACACAATTGGCCATCAGTGAACACTGGGGTGCTTGTGTCTGTGATACGGCAAGCATGAAAATGAATCTGGTCTATTGACATAAACGGACTCATGTTCACATTTCACTCTGTCCCCTATTCAGCATCTAAAGTAGAACACAGGTTCTATATTGTGCTCATATCAAATGCAGTAAATACAGTATTTCATGGAACTGATATGCAGAACGGGTATCTCTGATTTCCAGTCTGCACATACAATAAGGAAACAAAATATGTATAGTGTGTATTGTCACTATACCACACCAAGACAAACTCACCCACACACAGACACACACACACGCTGGTGAGGGTGACCGTGTGGCAGGGCTGGCATGACTGGCAGTGCCCTCTGCCCTGTTACATAATCCATCTGTTCGGGTGCTGCAGGGGGGCGGGCAGCCAGCCGTATGCTCTGGAGAGCAGTGGACACGCAGTGACAGGGCAGACCTGCATCGTTTAACGACTGTATGGATGACCTTTTAAAAACACCATCCGTCATCCACACAAGTTCTTCTGATGGTTGGCATTCTCACAGCATTGACAGGGGACGGTGGATTTCCACTTTACAGGTCCAGAGGACATTTCTACGGCAGTTCCATTCGGTCAGGCGGAGTTAAATTTGGACCCCGTGCCCGTTACTGGCCCTTTATTCAGCGGGGCCCGTCATCGGCGCGTTGAGCAGATGCTGGCACAGTGGCACGTCTGACGCAGTTAGCGCCCGGCTGGCAGAGCTGACCGGAGCCGGCAGGACGGGCTTCATCAGTCAGGAAGGACAGGATCACATGAGAGAGGAGAGGGAAAAACAACAACAACAAAAAGCTTCCAGTTGAGCTTTTACTTTGGAATGACCTGGCGACCATCTTGAGATTAAAACAGATGACATTATGTGGATCTACAAAAATACCGCCTCAAAATATGTGTACCTAAGATATGTTATAATGCCTTGTTCTTGGCAAATAATGAACCTGAGATTTTATTGGTTTAAGTGACTTTATTCGAGATACAGCATTAAGCCATTCGAACACATGAAAACCGTGGCTCCAACCAAGCATGCTCTCAAACTGGCATATGATTATGGAAGGTCCTGTGACCTATTCCATTTGCAGCTGAAGATCCCGGCGCTGAAGGCCACCGTTAATGCAGGCTAGACAACATTTACAGCTCTAATTCCATATGCGGGACCTAGCTTCTCTGACCTGCATTAAGCACTCTAAATCCCATTCAAATGCATCTGACAACAACGTTAAGCCCTCCCTTTAGTGTAATGAAACACTATCGTCACCTTTTCACAGATTACGGTACATTTCCAGGGGACATTGTATCAACAATGATCGAAAATACATTAATTTCCCAGGTTGCTGTCAAAAGCTTAGGCTATCAGATCTTACAGTTCCTATAAATTATTTTTTATAAATCATTTTTAAGAAAGGCTGAATAAGAAGGCTCACCTATCTTTAATACGATGTGTGACGCCACATTTACTGCGGTTTGTTACCTCAATTTTTGGCGCATAAAATATATCTAATATGAAACAGAGAAATAAAAGCACACAACAGTAGTAAACAGCCATAAACATGAGAATAACAAAGGTTCTGGTACTTAATCTGAGTGGATATAACCCGGTTTCCTTCCTGTCATATAAAGTGGTGGGAAAATGTTAATTTAATACACTTAAACTGCTTCAAAACACACTTTCCCACCACATCTGCAAATGGTGTGTACAGAGCCTCTGACCCATACAGAAACCAAATGATTTAGACAAACAAAAGTGGAAAATATGACGACTACACTATATTTATCAGGACTGACAAATCTTTAGTAATCTAGGAGTATTTCATTTCCCAGTGCATGTTTCTGGTTTTCTTTTCCCAGTGCATGTCTTCTTCATGTTCAGAGATTAATAAACCATCTGGGGAACTGTCAGGGTGGTCTTGTTAAATATTGATTCACTTTCCACTCATGAGCAGATCTTCAATTTAACAAGACAAGTACACAGGACGCCCGCCTACCAGATGAAGTAGGAGACCTTCTCTCAGATTACATTTTCACTGATTCTGGTGAAAACATCAATATCTGACATGGGGGAGAGGTTTGTGACCTGACACAGAGGGCTAAAGCCAGCCTTACTATGTGGGCTACTGCATTCCTGCATCAAAGCTCAGCCTGTGTAATCTTCAACCATGCTCTCTCAATCAATTATTCAGAACGCAATCCATTTCGAAGGCAGTCTTCAAGAAAAAAAATAAAACAGGAAGAAGTAATTACTTGCCTGAATGTATGCATGTGACAAACTGCACTAAATCCTCCCACTGAAATGAATGCGCTTCAGGTTAGGTCATCGGCATGTCATGAAGAGCGCACGAGTGTTCCATTAATACTTGGCTGAGGACATGCAGTACGTTGAGGAAAATGTCAAAAGTTGATCTTCTGGATAAACTTGAAGCTTCACAAAAGGAACAGCTTGCAGTTATCACTGTTGGAGATCGGTTCAGCTGAAGAGAGTTAGGTTCTCCACCCTTCCTTGTAGTTCAATTTTCATCATTCTTGTTCTCAGGTAGATTGTTTTAGACAATCGTGTAGCGCTGACACAATATCCTGTAGGATGGCATCTCTGTTTTCCTTGGACACCTGCGTGGGAGGGGTAGATTACCTGACTATACTGTCACATGATAACCCTAAATTGATGGTAGGAATCACAGTGGCCAATGACCCATTATATCCTAGGTGTATGTCTGCCCCCCAAAAAAACTAACAGTAACCTATATTGAATCCAAAACCCTGCTGCGAGTCTACTGGGACACAATGTTCCAATGTGTGCTTAAAGTGTACTTATCCTTAGTTTATGTCTAATCCACAACGAACCATGATCAAGCTAAAACACAGCATCCAAGTCTTATTTCATTATTGCAACATTGTCCACCAAGGTGTTAACTTTATTTAAAAAACAACTAGGATATTCCAAACTATTTGGAGATCTGTGATCTAAAATTCTTTACACGTTGCAGACAATCCTTTGTTGTTGGATCAGCCATGCGTGATCTCATCTTTAATCCCTATGTTATAGGCAGGGGATAATGGCTGGCTGAGCCCCTCTGCGTTAGTCAACAACAGAATGAGGAACTGAAATAGATTTCCTGCTGTGGATGTAGCTTTGAGTAAAAGCGAGTGAGTGCCATTCTGATTTTAGAGATAGCATGTGTAAAATACAGCTATTATACATTTCAGAATGTATAGCACATTTGCTGGATGTGTGTGTGTGGGGGGGTGTGTGTGTACTCACAGTGAACACCTTGACATCCCTCCTGCTCCGTACCTCCTCCACCAGGCCCAGCGGCTTGCCCTTGGGGATGGGGATGGTTCCCAGAATGCAACAGCCAGCGCTGTCCAGGGACTGCCTGACCGCCCTGACGAACGACTGGCTGAACAGCTCCATCTTCCCGATCTCATCAATGACAAACACATTCCTGCTTCCCTTCCCCGCTGAACCAACCTGACCCAAGACGGTGTTACAGCTCGTCAGTCATGCACGAACACATACAATGAAAAGATTGCAGTGTACTCTAGGCTAGTTAAAGACCACAGAGTAACAGAAAGTGTAAGATAAACCATATAAACTCAGTTTTACATACAGTAAGGCAAACTTGCTTGTGTGTTTCACATCTGTTTATCTTAGCCCCTAGGTTATATGTTTCACATTGACCGATGACAGGAGTGCGACTCTTTGATGGCGATAGCCTCTGCCAACACATGCGGACATCATGGAGGAACCTAAATGATTAGACACACTGTGAAATGGACTGATGAGTGGAACATGTGTAGTCAAGGCATGGAGCCCTTCATACGTGTGCAGACGAACCATGGGGGATTAATCAGGGCTGGTGACAGCCAGACGGCACCACTGACACTAAAAACGTCACTCGGGAATTTACGCATTTTGCCGTCCTTAAATTATACCATCAGCTTTTGAGGATTTGGACAGCAGAGACGCTTTGATAAGTTGAAAAAATGAGTGCTTTTTCTCACTGTGAACTACTAATAGGGGTAATTTTAGATGTGCAATAGCTTACATTTTTGAAGAGGGGGAGAGCCAGATTTTCAAATGAGGGAAGATCAACCACATACTGGCCAACTGTGTATTCCCGTCTGCTGTGGGCGGCACCAGCCAAGTCTCTAGTTGAAAAAGAGGTAAGAGAACCAATAGATCAAATAAGCACTCAGATCGGGAGAGAACAGGTCCTCCAATGTAAGTACTGTATGTGGTCTATCCAAGTGTGACACTGACATGTGACCCCTACCTGATTCTGGACAGGTGACCCCTCTTCCCGTCTACAGTGACAACATCAAAGCCAACTCTCCGGCCGGACTGCCTGACCTCCTCTGTGTAGAAGCCCTCCGTGGCCACACCTGACGACCCCAGAGCCTCACAAGCCTTCTGGACCAGTGTGGTCTTCCCCACTCCTTCACAGAGGGATGGAGTGTTCATTCATGACAGAAGAATGGCAAATCACAGCAACATGGGACTGTAACATCACTGAATAGCAGGTAGGCTGCAACGAACTCACGGTATGCTGAATCTAAATGGTTAATGCTGTAATGCTATGCAATAAAAAGACTGTAATGTCATTGAGAAGTCTTCATTGGCGTTAAAGTCTGATCAAAGCTGGTTAGCTAACGTTTAGCTAACATTTGTTTGCATTAAAACGAGCTGGCTAAACTTAGCAAACCTAGCTAGTTAGCTTGCTACAGGATATGTCGTGACAAGTGTCTGGTCGGATCGGCACTAATAACCCATATATTTGTATTTACCCGGAGGTCCTGTCAAGAAAACGTGCTTGAACATTTCCGATGATCCGTTTTTACTGTCTACTAAACACTTGTTCCCACTACACTGAGCTCAGCTCTGCTCTGCTGCTCCGCACGCTGCCCTAGTCCACTCAGAACACACCCGCACATGCGCACATCAGTCACGATAGGGAACGATTAGCCTATATAAGGCTTTAACATCCAGGTATGCATTTGGACAGAATACAAATATTTTATGAGGGAAGACTAAACGCTTTATTCTGATAATTTACAAAGACAGAGAAGTAATAGAAAATATACACATATTATACATTGTGGAGTATACCATATCAGATTTTTTTTCTTTACTCGTTTGCAAAGCAGGATTGGCCTTTCACAAAGTATATCCTGGGAGCTTATTAGCTACAAGCTCAGAAACATGTTGGTACTTATTCTTGAACCCCAGTGAACCAAGCTCATCTCCCACCTCCTTGGCCTCATGTGGTTCAGGGGAGGAGATTGAATCAGTGGGCATGTTGCTGTCCACAGAATATCCCCCGATTGGGCCACAGCCTTCTTTAATCAAGTCACCTGACTGGCTCCTCAGTGAGCTTTTAGCTCTGGTTCTGTCAGCCTGCTGTTCTCTGGACCGGACTGAGCCTCCGTCGCTGCTGTCCGAGGAACCGCTGAGCGGCGAGGCCCGGGCGCGCGGCCGGATGACGTGTGTGCCCCTCAGGGACCTCTGCGGAGACCCGTGAGCTCTGACCGGCACCGGGAGCGCCGCTTTTCTCTCACTCCTTATTGAGGGGCCGTCGGAGCTGGAGAGCTCATCGTCCGACACGCGGCTCCTCCTGGTCTTGACCGGCGCAGGCTCCGGACTGCTGAGGGGGCCGGGAGAGAGCCCGTCCAGGCGGTCCGGAGAGCACCCGTCTGTGGGGTCCAGGCTGGTGAAGTCGTCAGCGTACTCCTCTGCAGCCCCTGGACTGTTGCTGCCGGGTCCAGCAGGCGTACTGCTGCCCCTGCTGCTGCCTGATGGGCTGTGGTTCTGGTGTTGGATGCCGCCACACCCAGTCTCTGGTTTGTCTAAATCAGAATGATCACCAACGCCTCTTTCGGCATCATCGCTGTGATCCGACTGCCGACTCTGCGCACTGGGAATGCGTACCCACAATTCCCGGTCTTTTTTTGATTGTAACGATTTGTTCTTTGACAGTCGTGGTGGAGAGATATCATCTGGGATATTTGGGGGTTTCTGTGAGGCGGTTTCTTGCCGTGCAGAATCTATTCCAATACTGCTTATCAACGTGTCAATATTTTCATCCAGAATGGCACTCCCGTTGAGTGCTTTTGTCTTGTTGTTGCTCTTTCGCATTTTACCGTTTGATCGCTTTCCACTGGCCTTGTGTGTCTGCGTTTCGAACAGTTCCGTGCACTCATGACGCCTGGTTACACCAGCAGCGACTCTCTTCATCCTAAGACTGAAGGTTTTGGTAATCCCAAACACCAGCCTCCTGGGAGGGGATGTGGGACGCTTACTGCCAATGTTGGCCTGATCCCTGCGTGGGGAACTTGTAGTGCTGTTGGCCAGAGGCTGACTCTTCCTGAATAACCTGGGAGTGGGTGACCCTGGAGCTTTATGCACTGATTTGGTCTGGGTCTTTGCTGAGCACACAGGGGCCACTGGACACTCCGTTACAGGTCTGTAAATCCATGCCAGGTTAGGGTGAATAGAGAGGGGCTGCTGGTGCTGCATCTGACTCTGACCACTCAACTGTGAGAGCTCAACAAGAAGAGCGCTGAGCAGAGGCAACTGTCTCAGGGCCTCCCCAGGAACAGATGGCACTGCATCATGTGTTTGCTGCTGGTGCTGGTGTCCATGGCTGCTAGACTGCACAGCGTGTCTTTGGGGAGCGTCCATTTCACGCTCCGGCTTCTCATCCTCTGAGCTCAGGTCAACATCCTCAACCCTCAGTGACTCAAGGTCCAAGGTTAAGGATTTATACTCATCCGTCTCATGTCCCTGGTCTTGTTCTGCACGGCAGCTGTAGAAGAGGTGTGGGGGATGAGATACGGTTGGGTCCTCCTCATCATCATTATAGTGCTGCCGACTTTTGAGTGTTTGCTTTTTTTTTCTCCTTTCAGCACGCTCCGTTTGTGTAGCAGTTGAAACAACAGCTCTCTGCTTTACCTCTGACACTACTAGCTCAGTTGGCTGTCCTTCTATTTTGATGTTCTGACAAAGCACATTGCAATCCAGCTCAGGTGACTGTACATTTCTTTGCTTGGTAGGAACTGTTACCCTTTCCGCGGCATTTGAACTTTTTTTGCCTTGTTGTGTAGTAATTCCCACTTTATATACCCTGTTCTCTGGGATATGTGGTAATAAACTAGCTCCCAGACTTACAAGTTTGTAACCCATGGAAATTAAGCCAATTTTCTCACCCATGAGATTAAATACATCAACAACTGCTTTCTCTCCTTGAGAAGAAGGAATGGAGATACCAAGAGACTCCACATCACACCTTATTCTGTCGATCAGTTTAGCCAGAGAGATCAAGGAGGTTCCCATCAACTTTGGAATCTCTTCTTTCATATCCAGTACCATGACATACAGCGGGGTATTGGACAGATGCGCGTGGAGAGAGGTCAGATTAATTTTGAACAAACACGACTTGCCTTTGTTAAAGGCGTAGTCAAATGTATCAGACTGAAGTTGATGAAGCTGATTCTCTTTCTCGCAGTCATCATGACCAGAGTCTTGCAGCACTGCAGCCACAGGCTGGTAGATGAGTAGAGTTGGAAAGTCCAGAAGACGAACTCCGAGTGCAAGTTCTTTCGAATTTGTCCGTGATGTATTTCTATTGATACGGATACATTCCACCAATAGCTCGAATGAAAATAGTGTTTCGAGGTTATTATCCAGTATTTGTGTTGTCATTTTGATAAGAGGACGAGAAGCTGAGAAACTGTTAGTACAAGCTAGCTAGTGCTAACGTAACGTTAGATGCTGCAGGCTCACTCGTGTGAGATCGTTTGCTAGTAATAAGGCCAAGGACGATTATTGTCCTCGTCTATTAACGGCACACAAACTGAGATCAACCTTGACTACGTTGAATATAGAAAGACAAAACATTCGCTGGTGATTCTGTGCCATTAATTAGCTAGCTACTTCATCTACTTGCTAGCGTCGGAGCTCCATGGAAACTGGGGCTGCGTTCCGAATCGCCTACTACCCTACTATATAGTATGCCAAAACAGAAAGTAGTATGTCCCAATACATAGTATGCCACATGCAGTATGGCAAAAATGCCAGGATGTGATACTACATCCGGTCGTATTTTGCAGTATGCACGCCAGCAGTCTTCTCTGCCTATTCTGACCCACAATCCTGTGCGCAGCGGAAATTACGTCACGTGCGAGTCGCGCTGGAGGCTTTATTATGAATCCTGCGGCGCGCAGACAGATGTGCAAGCGGCAGCGCATTCAAGTGTTAGTACAGTAACGTCACTACATATTTGTAGCGACTCGTGTTGTGTGTATAATTGAAACATTAAAAGATACTATTGCTGCACGAAGCTAAGTGGATAAATGAGCGCAAATGTAAACCTATAACCTCAGCCAGTGGCCTAGTGGTATCTATAGTGGTAGCTACTAGCGTAACTTACTTCTGTAACATCAACTAGCCAGCTAGTTAGCTAGCTAGCTATGTGGTGCACTGAAGTTAACAACGTTACCTCTCACTCTTCTCATCATTCGTCAAATTTGCCAAAAAGCAGAATGCAAGCCAAGTCAGTATAGCTAGCTATGTACGGTACGACATACCAATTCAGCTCACCAGAAAATAGTTTGCTGTTAATGCACGAGCCTATCCAGGACGTCAGTTAGCTAACGTTAACTAGGTAGTTGAAGTACTAGTCAGTCAACTGCTTTGTCTCACTGGAAAACATCATTAATTTGTTAGGGACAGATGAACATACTGAGCAACTCATCCAGTGGAGGATGGAGAAGGAGGAGCTGTTCACTGGGAAGAGAAATGCAGCAATAAAGGGGTTTGAGTGAGTAACACTTGACCCTATTTTACGAAATGTGATGAAAGGAGCATTTGTCATTGCTGGGCATGTTCCTTGTCCCCTTAGGATGTTTGTGGTTGAGCATGGCTTGGAGGGGAAGGTGACACCAGCCACCATAAAAAAGAAATGGGAGAACCTCAAACTAAAATAGAAAGTCAGTCACCAGTGTTGTGTGTATGCCTTCGATTAGCCATTTACTATGCTTTAGTGTCATTAACTAATCCTGTCATCTAATTTGCAGGATTTGAAGTGTCCTAAAACAGGGGTCAGCACAGAGGGAGGGGAGGCAACAGCAGCCTCCTGGAAATGGTATGGGGTGATGGATGCTGCATTGGGCAGTAAGCCATCCATCACCCCACCATTGCTAATTTCATCAGCAAGCCAGGAGGCTGTTGAAGTCTCAACTCCCTCTGTGTCTGATCCCATTCCTGTGGAGGACGAGTGTCCTGCTGTACCACCACGAAAGAGAAGGAGGGAGGGAGGTCAGTCCAGTAGCCAGGTACTGGACTACCTTAGAGAGACGGAAAAGAGAGAGGCAAGACAGCAGGCACTAGAGGGGCAAAGGTATGAGGAGGCCAGGGGGAGAGAGGAGGCAGCCAGGGCTAGGGAGGAAGAGAGGTACCAGGAGAGCAGGAGGAGAGAGGAGAGAAGAGGAGGCCAGGAGGAGAGAGGAGGTGGCCAGAACAAGGTATGACAAATACAAGATGGTGTGGACTACTCCAGTCTCCCTCAGTATAACAAGATTGTGCTGTATTTTTACTCTTTTTTAAATCTTTAGTGTCTTTTACTTAATTACTTCTATTTTTTACTGTACTATGCACTTTTGGGAGCTAGCAATTGCATTCCAGTGCATATTATACCTGTATGATGTGCACCTGACTAATAAAACTTACAAGGGAGGAGAGAAGAGACGAGGAGGCCAGGAGGAGAGAGGATGAGTCTCGGTCAAGAGAGGAGAGGCGGGAGGACCGCTTTTTGGCACTACTGGAGGCACTCGCCAAGAAATGATCATTTAGCTTTGTTTGTTTTGTTTGTCTTGTGTTGCAGCATGTTTAATTTTATTAGCTTCATTTGTTTGCTTAAAATGCCTCATTAAATGTTTCGACCAACTAACCTGTGCTTTCTTAGAGCTCAATCAGTCAAATATACTGTATCCTGAGTGTTGAATAATTGTTGACTGACGGGTAGCTTGGCCTCCACTGGACTTGAAATGGTCTTTCAAAGCATCCACACTTTTTCCTTCAAAGTTACAGGTGAAACTG
Organism: Borostomias antarcticus; assembly: GCF_949987555.1. Taxonomy (NCBI): domain Eukaryota; kingdom Metazoa; phylum Chordata; class Actinopteri; order Stomiiformes; family Stomiidae; genus Borostomias; species Borostomias antarcticus. The sequence continues at coordinate 10,596,049 of NC_140235.1, forward strand.
GGACAAAGTGATGTGTGGATTACACAGTACACAATACACAAGTCATGATTGATCATTAGATGTAGTTATGATTGATCATTGGATTTATACATCACACGTGTTAAACAAAACATAATGCATAATGGTAGCTTGGGAAAATGAGGGTGACAATACAAAATGAAGAACAAATTAACAGGCATCAAGCTTGGTTTTGGTGAAGAAACAATGAGGTGTGATGCTGTGTATCCTAATGTTGGATCGTGTAATCGTGTTCTTGGAGAGCTGGAACACAGTCAAGTGGTGCAGACACTGCTGCAGCCAGGAGATCATCAAAGTAGAGCTGCAGGATGGGTGCATTGGGGTTCAACTGGCAATATGTTGTAGGGTGGACATCCTATGAATATGAGTATGGTGATTGAAGTGAAATGAATGGGAAATAAAAAGTTAACTTAATTGCATGAATGGTTTATTTCCAGTTTGAGATACAAGGACACTACATTATAACTGCAATGATCTGATTATATACTGTCACATATCAAAGTTAGTAAAATGTAGGTTCAGTCAACTAAGTTACACAACAGAATTGGCAATAATGTTTACACTGACGTTACTAAGTTAAATGTGAGGCTGCTTCACATGCAGACAGGACATAGAATGACAATGACTGAAATGCATTATGTAATTTTACTGACGTGGATAAATACCTTGATCAGGTTAAAATGTACAATTCAGTTCAAACTACATACATTGCAAAGGAACAACAGGCGAGCTCTTGTCCTCCGACGGTATTGGCGTCTCTGGCGTTCTCGTGCATCTGCAAGGGATTTACTGCGCCAACCATCTCGAATCTTGCGCGTCTCTGCGGACAGCTGTGGGCGAATGTCGCTTTATGGACTGCGACGGATGTGGTCAGCTTTCAGGGCGCAATGTTATGACAGAGTAGTATGTCCCAATTGGATGCCTACTGCTTGCAAAGTACGTACTTTCTGAGGGCAGCTGTAGTAGGTACTAGTAGTAAGTAGTAGAAGTATGCGATTCGGAACGCAGCCTGGAAAACTGCCCGTCGCATGTCTTCTACGTAATACACCGAGAGACGATAGCTGGGTAATGTAGTTCTTAGACTAGTAATGTTGCAAGGACATAAGTAATATGCTACACATTTTGTGATAGACAAGTCCTTCTCGTAATGTTGCATACGTATAATCTATCTGTTTTGAATTAGAATTGAACAATTATAAGTATAATTTTATTTTGTTTCAGATTTGCAGAACAGAGAGGTCTCCAGATCGTCTCCAGCTGGTGCCACTGTAGTGCTTTGACTGTCGGTGCTGTTTATAGGTTAGGGCTATGTCTAGATAAAATACTATAAATTGATCTAATTTAGATTCATAAGCCTGCTCAGCAGACTCACACACATTAACAATAGCTTACTATGCGGTGCATTGTAAACACAGCAGAGGAGAAATAGATAGCCTAGTAGGCTACAACGGTGTTCACTTTCACTAAACCATTGCAAGGAGGCGGAGCATTGCCGGCGGCTCTGTCATCCTGACAGCGTGAACATCGCAGCACCGCACAGCAGTCAGTCAGTCAGGCGGAGGAAGGAGAGGTGAGCTCACATGCTGCCCATTCCTGAGAATGAAATCGTTCTGAATGATCATCAAGGATAACACCTCTTAAACACGTCTCCCCGACTATTCTCCAAGAAAAAAGGTAAGACCAAAATGGGATTTTCTCCGGACTATTGGAAGAAAAAGGCAGCCCGTGTAGTGTTGGATTGTCTGTGCGATCCGAACAGTTATTGTGTGGAAAGTGAGACAACTTAAGAGAATTGTTCGTGGATGAAAAAAGCAGTCTCGCGTAGGCTATATATAGCCTACTAAAGCAAATGCTATTCTCATATCTATTTTTTTCTCGCTATCCAGACATTGTCGGATAATTAGGACTTTATTCTACTCCAGTTGGCTACGCTTTATCAGTACTACTGCCTCTACAAATACCTAGTCTGACCCCTACCACTAGCGCTCTCATTTGTTCAGCTTGGCAGAAGTATAAGTTAAAAAATAAAATAAGGAATAAAGTATCTGACTGGAACGGGTAATCCAACTTTATATTCTTGTTGTTGTTTGCTTTTTTGTTTTTTGTTGTTGTTTTGGTTTGTTGTTGATGTTTTTTGGAGTGGGGTTAATTGTGTCATATTTTTCACAGGGAAATAAATAGTTGCATCTAATCTATTTAGAAACATAAATTTACCTGCACGAGCATATCGTAGAGTAGCCTTATGATTCGGGCTTGATTAGTTCGTTGTGCTGCATCACTTGACTGATGTCGACAGGGGGCGCTGAAGATCTCAAGTTTAATCTGGCAGCCATATCTAAGAGCCTCTGTGACTATTTAGGCCACAGATATCAGGTGTTCATCAATAGAACCATTGCACCTCACATCTGTCAAGACTGAACTGGATTGGACATAAAGAGTCTGTCTCATTTGATTGCTGGTCTCTTATAGAGCTTCCTGGGTCTGACCCCATGCTCCCTGGAGAGAGTCTAGAGACATATTGTTTATCCCTCAGGACCGTATCCTTTTCTCCTCACCTGTAGGAAGTTTAGCCTACACCACGATTACATTCCTAATAAGAGTAAATATGGATTAATAGGACTCGCTCCAAAGATGGGCGTTATTCATGATGCTATTGTGCTGAAGAAGCTAGATAAATTAGTGTTTGAACTTCAGAGAAATGGGCAAACAAATATGCTTTCAGTTCTCAGATACAGTAGCAGCTAGCCTACGTACTGTGTAGACAATGTCCAGTGTGAGCAAGCCAGCAGTTCTCTAGTTCTGGTAAAGATCTGGTAAAGTTATTAGTTTTAATAGAGTTGCAGTAAGATAAAATAGTGATTTTAGTATGGCCCCAACAACACTAGCCTGTTTTAATGTCTGACATATTTTCATTTTACACACAAACGTGTGGCTGAATGCCAACTGTCAGAAGCAGACACATCAAGCAGGTCTCTTAATTATTATGTTGTGCGTGCGAGCGGCTAGACAGTGATGATGAGCAACCATCCAAACGTTCTGTCTGTTTGCCATGTTCATTTGGAGCCGCAGTCAAAGGAAGGCATGTCTGACAGAAAGCAATATCCATTGTGATCTGTCTCAATGCACGCAGTTCTAGCAGTTCTTCGAACAGGATGGCTTTGTTTGAGATCTGACCGGCTGGATAGGGCTGATTCTACAACAATGAGTCTACAGTCTGATCCAGCTACCGTTTTCCTCCACATATGATTAAACACACACTAGTTTGGTTTATGTGACCAATCCAAACAACTTCAATAGGTAGCATTTTGCCATTTCCACCGAGTTCCTGGTGTCTGATGGCCAGACTGGAGAGATGGAAGCTGATCCCAGGTCTGGTCCAGGGTGCGTGGAGAGTTGTCACTGCCAGATGACCTTTAACAGTCCCGACGGGGGCCGAGCCAAGGCCAGGCGTCTCAGACGGAGGCTGAGGAGAGAGCTGTGGGCGGGGTCAGAGAGGCTCCTGGAGGCGGGCTCAGCAGGAAGCGCACCGCCTCTGTGAAGGGATTGGCTTTCGTCTCGTACTGCCTTCTGCATGGCTGGCCAGACAATGGGGAATTGAGCCTGATAGATCCGTCTCTCAAAATAAAATTATGAGCACAATGGGCGTTTGGCTGAACAAAAAGGGACCTGTCAGGTCTGGCAGAGGAACGGCTTCCTGTGATGTGCCCCCCGGCCCCGGAGAAGTGCTGAGCTGCCCTGCATACATGTCTCCAGGCCTGACGGGAGAGGCCACGCCCCGCTCTAGAGTTACACTCATTATGTCCTGTTTGCGACATACAAGCCCCCCCCTTGTGATAACAGGGCTAGCCAGCCTGCTTCCTGGTCCATCTAGGGTGATGTCATAGGGGCCTTACCGCTTCAGCATCTATGGACATTCAAAACGTGGATGTCTGTGACACTGATTTCAAACTCATCACACCTGTTTCCCCTCGGTGCACTGACTGGTATGTACTGACTGTTACTGACTGACTGGTATGTATTGACTGGTATGAACTGACTGGTATTGACTGGTATGTATTGACTGTTATGTGCTGACTGGTATGTATTGACTGGTATGTGCTGACTGGTATGTATTGACTGGTATGTGCTGACTGGTATGTATTAACTGGAATGTATTGACTGGTATATATTGACTGGTATGTATTGACTGTTATGTACTGACTGGTATGTACTGACTGGTATGTATTGACTGGTATGTATTAACTGGTATGTATTGACTGGTATGTATTGACTGGTATGTACTGACTGGTATGTATTGACTGGAATGTATTGACTGGTATGTATTGACTGGTATGTATTGACTGGTATGTACTGACTGGTATGTACTGACTGGAATGTACTGACTGGTATGTATTGACTGGTATGTATTAACTGGTATGTATTGACTGGTATGTATTGACTGGTATGTATTGACTGGTATGTATTGACTGGTATGTATTGACTGGTATGTACTGACTGGTATGTGCTGACTGGTATGTATTTCCCACGGTGC
>NC_140235.1:10603097-10612052 GCF_949987555.1 Borostomias antarcticus
TGACTGTTGAAACATTAGCCTACTGTACATTGTGCTCCTTTAAACCTATAAGTGCTGACCTCACAAGGTCTGCAGAGAGGAGGCTCACAGAGGTACAGAAACAAGGATGGCCCAAGCCATGGGGTCAAATAAATTATCTGCAGACCTCAGAAACAAGATTGTGGCAAGCCATAGGTCTGGACAAGGGCACATCATTTTTTCTGGAGCTTTACAGGTCCCAAAGAGAACAGTGGCCACCATCATTCGTAAATGGAAGAAGTTTGGAACTACCAAGAATCTTCCTAGACCTGGCCGCCGGCCAAACTGAGCAATCGGGGAAGACGGGCCTTGGCCAGGGAGGTGAGCAGGAACTCGTGGGTCACTCTGACAGAGCTCCAGCGTATCCTTGTGGAGATGGGAGAACCTTTCAGAAGATCAACCTTCCAGGCAGCACTCCACCAATCAGGCCTTTATGTGTGGCCAGACAGAAGCCACTACTTAGTAAAAGGCACATGACAGCCCGCTTGGAGAATCAAGATTCTCTGGTCTGATGAAACCAAAATTGAACTTTTTGGCCTGAATACCAAGCGTCTAGTCTGGAGGAAACCAGGCAATGCTCATCACCAGACTAATACCATCCCTGCAGTGAAGCATGGCGGGAACAGGGCGACTAGTCCTGATAGAAGGAAAGATGAATGCAGCTAAGAACACAGAGATCCTTGAAGAAAACCTGCTCCAGAGCGCTCTGGACCTCAGACTGCGGCGAAGGTTTGCCTTCCAACATGACAACGACCCGAAGTGCACAGCCAAGAGAACAAAGGAGTGGCTTCGGAGAAGGTGTGTGAAAGTTCTTGAGTGGCCCAGCCAGAACCCAGACCTGAATCCAATTCAACATCTGTGGAAAGAACTGAAAATGTCTGTGTACCGACACTCTCTATCCAACCTGACGGAGCTTGCAAGGATATGCCAAGATGAATGGGCAAAAATCTCCAGAAACAAGTGTGCCAAGCCTGTAGCTTCTTTGCCAAGATGCCTTAAAGCTGTAATCGCTGCCAAAGGTGCATCAACCAAATATTAGGCTATGGGTGTGTACAGATATGCAACCCCTAAATAAGCTATTTTTGTCAGTAAAATAAAATTTCATATTTTCTAAAAATCTGTTTTCACTTTGTCATTATTGGCTGTGTATAGATGTTTGATGCAAAAAATTAACTCAATCTATTGTAGAATAAGTCTGTAACGTAATACAATGTGGAGACGTTGAAAGGGGAATGCAGACTTTCTGGCTTGACTGTAAATCCAAGAGTATTTCTCTTGCCACTGGCTGCCTAAAGGGTTAAAAAGAGTATGAGTAATAGTGTCCCCCATCCCAATAACCACCTGCCCCCCCCCCCCCCCCCCCCTCAGGATTGTACCCGCTCCTTGTACCCTCCATCACCAAGGAGGGAGCGCTCTCTCCCTGTGCTGACCTCCCAGGGTGACCTCTCCTCATGACCCCCTCGCTGTTGAGACTGCCCATTGGTCAGCAGAGCAAACATCACTCGTCAGACTCTGAACTGTGAGTAGACATAAGAAGCACCAGACCAGACCCAGGCCAGACCCAGGCCAGAGCAGACCAGGCCAAACCTAGGCCAGACCAAACCCAGACCAGACCCAGATCAGGCTATAGGCTAGATCACCCCTTGTTTCTCTCTAAGCAAATCATTAAACAATGTCACAGAAAAATACCTCAAGTTCATGCATTATGGATTTCTGAACCCAGAGGAGAATGTGTCCCCCCCCCCCAGATGACTAATGTCACTCTGGACTTGTGGTTCCCAGGGGGGCTCATTAGTGTCCGTGTGGGGAATGCGGGGGAAAGGCCCGCAGAAAGTTGCTGACCCTCCGTTCTTGTTTTGTCTGCGGTTCTTTCGAATGAGGCCACAATGGGAGAATGAGAGCTGGTCAGTCATTAACCCGGACACTCCGGGTCCAGAGGCCCCGGGCTGACCCTGGGAGTTAACCCTCCCGGTCCCTGCCCCATGCACCCACCCCCCCCCAACGCCCCCCCCCCCATGCCCCCGGCAGGCCCAGACAATCGGGGCGACTGACCTCCCCTGTCCCAGCCTCCAACTGGAGATAAGAGGGGATTTGGTGTGGAGGCGGGGCGCATACCTCCCTCCCAGTGTAGCGAGAGGAAGGAGAGTGTCTGAATGGCTGGGGAGAGCGGTGGCCGGTCCCAGATGTCTCTCTCTCATCTGTCTCCCTCTCTCCCTGACTGACTCTACAGCACTACTTGCACATGACCTTTGATCGTATTGTACATAGGGTCTCACTGCACACACGTCAACACAATGCACGTATTGATAGCCAAAGAGCAAAACCTCCTATCTGAAAAATGCACTTTTTTTTTTTCTTTCTTTTTAAAAAAAAACGTGTTGTTTTCTTGCAGAATGCTATTTTTTTAAGGATACCCAATTATGCAAATAGGAGGTCTTGCTCCATCGATATACTGTAAATAAACACATTGCACATACAATTTTGTATTTGCCCTTTGCGTCCTGCGCTACTATATATTTTGCGCTGTCCTGTCTCTGCACATTTGTATTGTCCTGTCTTTGCACTGTCCTGTCTAGTTCTTGTACCCTGTCTATTGTTGTCTATCCATCATTGTTATGCACCAATAGTCCAGAACAAATTCAGTGTAAAGACATACCTGGCAAAAATAAATCAGACTCTGTTTCTGATTCTCTGGCTCTCTCTCTATTTCTCTCTCTCTCCCTCCCTCCCCTGCTTTCCGTCTCTCTTTGTCTACGTTGAGGTGATGGGTCTGTAACATGCAATGATGGACGGCTATTGAGAGACATGAAGATTAACTGGAGTAAAGCAGAGATTCCCCTGCCGGTGTAAACAGCACTAAACCACAACTGTTTATCCCCTCAGACAGAAGCAGGCCAATACGAGATTTCCACAGACGAATGTGGCCCTTGACTGTCAGACAGACTCAGGACGAATGTGGCCCTTGACTGTCAGACAGACTCAGGACGAATGTGGCCCTTGACTGTCAGACAGACTCCGGACCAAGGAGCAGAGAGCCAACAGAGGAGTCGTTTCAGAGTGGAAAAACACCAGTGATTTGTTGTTGATGGAGGTTGATTGTAATTAACAAGTCAAATGGAGCAGAACCGTGACAGATGTGCTATATTATAATGTGTTGTGTGTGCGTGTGTGTGTTTGTGTGTGTGCGTGTGTGTGTATGTCATTGGGGGGTTGGCAACTGGAGATGGTATCCTTCACTTAACCTCACCAATTAACTCTCAGCAGAAGCTCTGTCCCTGTGCCTGGGTATGGCTTGTGTCTGTCCAGGTTAGCCTCTCTGCCGGATGCACAATTCTTTTTTTTCTTTTTACAGTTATGGGGATTTTCTGCATGCTGCACAATGTGAAATGACATTAACCCTGGTGCTTGTGTTTGTGATAAGCATGTTATATAAAGCTGGAGCATCTGGTAGATGCTTTACCTTGTATAAAATCCTTTATCTACATATGGCAGGCTGCGATGAATTGTCTATTTGTTGTTGTTTTATTCTATCCCGGTGCTGTGTGTTTGATGGGAGACATGAGAGCTCCCAGGGAGCCCTGTTCTGCCCGGCGACACAGCAGCTCTGAGGGGAATGTGCTTGTTTGCAGGATGTCAGCCATGTTCCAGGAAGGAAGCCTCTCCTAAATGGCCCTTTTTTATCAATTGTGAGAAAGTATCTGCGTTTTGTCAGTTCCTTTCATGTTGCCAGCCCACTGATGTGAGACAAATGAGCGTGTGTAGTCATGGTCTGCGCTCATTGTCCGTGGGAAAAGGCTGACCAAACAAATAAGCCAGGGAGGTTTATGCTGTTTGTTTTCTCCTCGGGTCGAAATAATCAGACCACAGTGGGAATCTCACCCTGAATACCGCTGACAGTCACCTCACTCATTAAGAGCCTTTCAGTACATTTACACTTTTACACAATGCCCTTCAAAAAGGACGCGTATAGGCCTACTGTAAAAGGATGCGTATAGGCCTACTGTAAAAGGACGCGTATAGGCCTACTGTAAAAGGACGCGTATAGGCCTACTGTAAAAGGACGCATATAGGCCTACTGTAAAAGGACGCGTATAGGCCTACTGTAGCACACGTCATCCCTGTTGCTTTCGCTAAACAAAAAACACCCCCCTACAGGTGAAGGTCTAGGATAATGGCTGAAACCCTGCACTGGGAAGGCCGTATGAAACCTCCACCCTTGGCTATTGTTTCTGGAGGATGGATGAGCATGGAATGCCGAATGCATAGATTAATTGGATTCGTTCTATATTTGTTTCACAATAAAACCTGCCCGTGTTTGGGGTGCCGGGCAAAAGTGTTAAGCCTATGGTTCAAATTCAGGTTCAGAATATTAGGACACAAGCCTGCCCTGAGCAACACTTTTATCATTGGTTGTGTGCCTAAGGCATATTTATTTCTTATTTTATTTATTTATTTATTTATTTATTGACAGCGTGGCAGACTGGGGGCACCACTGCTGTGTGTGCAGGGGCTTCTTTTTTTGGCTCAAATGGAGTGTGAGGGAGAGCTAGTGCACCGCTAACGCTAGGTGCCGTACTAGGCTGGGGCTAGCCTGTGGCTAACGCTAGGCGCTAGGAGCTAGCCTGTGTTGAGAACTGTGGATGGGCATTGGTAGGCAGCGGTACTGAGTTTAAAGAGCGCCCGTCCAGCCAAGCAGAGCTAATGCAGAGCCGGGGCCAGGGTAGTCGATTCCATCACAGTGTTGTTCTTCTGAAACGTCGGTTGAAATAGCCTTCCTTTTATCCGATTTCTAAAGGCTGTTGACTGAGGATAATGATCTGGAGTGACAGCGGCCTGATTCTCCTTTTCTCCTCCCTCCTGTAATCGCCTCTCTCTCTCTCCTCTCTCTCTCTCTCCCTTTCTCTCTCCGTCAATGTGGCCAAGACCAACTGCCCACTCCCACCCATCTCTCTCTCCCGCTCTTTCTTGAGAGTCGCTGTGGGGTTTGGTGGGGGTGTGTTGGCGGGGGTGTGTTGGCGGGGGTGTGTTGGCGGGGGTTGTGTTGGCGGGGGTTGTGTTGGTGGGGGTTGTGTTGGCGGGGGGGTGTTGGCGGAGGGTGTTGGCGGGGGCTGTTGGTGGGGGGGTTGTTGGTGGAGCTTCTGGGGGGGGGGGGACTGTAGGACCCAGTGCCACCTCAGGGGGCAGAACTGGTGGAGCACACGTGACAGTCAGGGGAGCACTGGTCTTTGGTCTTGAACCAGGCTGGGTCCTAAGGAGGATGGCAGCAGGACAAGAGAGGGTTACGTAACAACTTGTGTGTGTGTGTGTGTGTGTGTGTGTGTGTGTGTCTAGCCAGATATAAACCAGCTTCAGTCTGTCCTCTATACAGAGTGGTATAGAGTACTCGTGGTTCATGCAGTCTCCCTAAGGGTACATCTTAAACCTTTGTTTGGAAGCACACACCAAGGGTTGCCAACTTTGACCAAACGCCTGTATGAGAATTTGCTGGCACACGTATGCATGCGTGCATGTGCCCACGTGCAATACCTTTCTATGTATGCGCTGATTGGTCGCTTATGTTCTATCTTGTGGTGGGGGCCAAAAGCACCTCCTGCCAGGCGTGTGTGTGCTGGCAGCCCCCACAACCCCCTCTGAAATATAAACTAGCGTGTTAGCCACCGTGGGTCCTAGCAACGAGCTCCCTGGAATCTCATATCTTTCTCTCTCTAACCAGCTCGCACACAGCGATCTGTTCTTGACGGAGGTGACATTTTACATTTCCGGGGGAGGGGGAGAGAGAGAGAGAGTGTGTGGGTTAATTGTTTCCTGTCATTTGGTTTAATTGTCAGAGAAAGGCAAGCTAATGTCCTGAGGTGACTGCTTGTTTTCCCACCAGACAGTCTTGTCAGGTCCTTGGTGGGCCTGCTCTGTCTCCTGGACAGTCTTCACCCTCAGTCAGGTCCTTGGGGGGTCTGCTCTGTCTCCTGGACAGTCTTCACCCTCAGTCAGGTCCTTGGGGGGTCTGCTCTGTCTCCTGGACAGTCTTCACCCTCAGTCAGGTCCTTGGGGGGTCTGCTCTATCTCCTGGATGGCTTGGCTGGTGCGCACACCGCGCTACTGGCTCCCCTTGGCTCCGCCCTTTCCTCTTGGTCCATGTTTGCGTTTGTGCGGCCTGACGACACATGGTCGCTGCCTCCATCTTGGCTCAGAGTTTATAGTCTGTCTCCATCTTGGCTCAGAGTTTATAGTCTGTCTCAGAGCTGATTCTGCACCGGTGAGACCAGCCATGTGTATGATGTCAAACAGTCATTTCGCTGATCTGCCCAGAGCTTGTTTGGTACAGCTAAATGACTCGGAAGAGGGTAGGTATAGGAGGTATTATGAGGTCAGAGGTTATAAGGTCTCACCTTTGCCTCATGGTTGAACACAAGGGATTTTGTTCCTGGTCGAAACACCAAAGGACTGTTCCATCCTGTAAACAAAAGGGAGTGTTTCCAGATACTGGGGGGTATTCCAGAAAGCGGGTTTAGTGAAAACTGAATTGAATTGAATCTCAGGGTTAGCAAAACAGTTTTCACTAAACCCACTTTCTGGAATACCCCACTGGAGATCAAATCCAGCCACAGCAGAATGGAGCAGTCCGTTTTGTCCATTCTATTATTAGTCCGATTCGCATTTTTAGCAAGGTTAACAACCCTGAGAGCAGTTTGTACAGCTGCCAGCGCCCGGCGGCCTATCAGAACGCCGCTGTCTCCTGACGTCCTTCAGAGCCTGCTGCAGCCAGGAGATAAGGAAGACAGGAATAAGGAAATCTGGGCTCATTTGGGTCGCCGTAGTTAAGCTCCGGCCGGCTCCGACCGCCGTTAAGGACGGACTCCTTCCTGCGCTCATTTTTCATCCGCCGCCTGATCCCTCCCGTTGAGCGGGAGTGGAAATGCATTACAGGACGTACAGTAACTCTGGCTCTCTTTGTGTCACTCCCAATCACATCAATATGCATTGCAGCAGGGGGACCCACATGCCTCTCACAGGCTGGTGTTTTTCCAGTGGGGATTTTTCGGGACCGCTGTTCCCTGTGACTGTCGGAGGTACGTCTGTTCCGCTCTTCACCCTTTGTGTCCCTCCCTCCCCTCCTCCCCTCTTCCCCTCCTCTCCTCCCTTCCTCCCCTCCTCCCCTCCTCCACTCCTCCGCTCCTCCCTCCTTTTTATCAGAGCTGCCGGAGCCTCATGAGATCGTTAACCTGCTAGTAGGGTGTGGGTGGGGGGGGGGGAGCAGAGACAGAGAGTGAGGGAGAGAGAGTGAGAGACAGAGAGGGAGAGAGAGAGAGGCTGCCAGCACCTCATCAGATCGGTAGCCCCGACGGCTTTCAAAGGTCGGAGGTCGCTCGATCACTGGGGGCCTTCTGTCTGGTCGGATGAGTGCACTTGGCTCCTGGTGGAAGGAATGAATTCATCCCCCCCAAACACCCTCCCCCTTTTACCATTCAGGTGGGGGCAGGAGGGAGGGAGGAAGGTCAGAGGGAGGGAGGGAGGGAGGGAGGGAGGGAGGGAGGGAGGGAGGGAGGGAGGGACGAACGAAGGGAGGGAGGGGGGGTCGAAGGACAGTGAGGTAGCATCGGAAGAGAGAGCAGGATTGAGATCATACCTTTTCTCCGCAGGCCTGGCTTGGTCCTGCGTCCGAGCCTCTGAGCTGGTCCAACACGGGGTTGAGAGGCGGCCATCTTAAGTCCAGACGACCTGGTCTCCACAGAGCGGTTTGAAGCGTGCGGTGCCGTAAGCACGCGGTAAACCGTTGATGTCCTCCTCTGTCCCCACCCTGGTGTCAACGCGCAGATTAATACTCGCAATGACGGTTCCAACCGCCGGAAAAAAAGAAAACACAAAAAACAATAGGCCGGTCGATGGGGGGGGGGGGTGGCGGGGTGTGTCAGGGGTGTGCGTCGCTTCCGTCACCTCTCCTCTGCTTGACCCCAGCCCCAGCCAACTGCCCAGACGACTACCTGTGGAGATGTAAGGATGGTATTTAAAGCAAGTGTGTGTGTGTGTGTGTGTGTGTGTGTGTGTGCGTGCGGGGGTGGGGGCAGGGGGGTTGGCTCATGGGGCCCTCATGGGGAAGATCGATGACATGCATCTTTCGGGTTGCGTTCTGCGTTCCTGCGCACAGAACCCGAAGGAGAACCAGGGAGGATGGTGTTGTTGTTGTTTTTATAGCGTATGTGCTTGTTGGAACTGTGTGTGTGACCTTGCCAGTGTTGCTGGCACAGCTTGTCCCACAAACATTTGTGTGCATGTGTCATATTTCTTCTCCCTGGTGGTGAGATTCTAACCCCACCCAACGTGCCCCCCTACTCCGAGACCCCCCCCCCCCCCCCCCCCCCCAGAGGACACACCCGTGGCGTGCCATTCCAGCTGCAGCTGTTGTGTCCCACTGCTGTGGGGGGCGGGGGAGGGGGTTATCGGACAGTCCTCTCGATCAGAGAGGCTGAATGGCTGGCAGGTGGAACGGCCCCGCCCCCTGGTCCGCCTGGAGACCGTGATCTAGCCCCCCCCCCTCTCTCTCTCTCCCATCCCCCCCTCCCATAGCGCCCTCCTCCTACCTTCTCCCAGCTGGCGGCGTGAAGGGGCCTGCCTTCGCGCCCCCTCTCCTCTCCGCAGCGGGGCTCGTTGACGGGGCGGGTTTCTCACGCCTGACCGGGGGAATGTTCGCTTTCCACCGAGTCAAGTGGGGCATTGTGATCCCAACCAAAGAAATGCAAATACAGAGAACAGATGTACTTCTCCTTTTCTTGTGCTGGTCGGCAGGACTAATCTCTCTCCCTCCCTCTCCCTCCCTCTCCCTCCCTCTCCCTCTCTCTCCCTCTCTTCCTCTCCCTCTCTCTGTCTCTCTCTCTCCCTCCCTGGTGGGGGCTGAGGAGGGTGGGAGGGGGAGAGGGACCCTGGCACACATGACGGATGCCC
>NC_140235.1:10614752-10664752 GCF_949987555.1 Borostomias antarcticus
CTGATGGATTGAATGTGTTTGGCGAGGCTTTCGTTACCGCTGTGGCCTTCTGGGCTGTGTGGCGGGCCCCCTGGATTTATAGCTGTGGTGCGTTCTCTCTAATCAGGTAGGCATGGCCGCTCTGTCAGCGTTACAAAATAGACCCATATTTATGTCATCGTTATGATGACGCCAGTTGGAGCGAAAAGCGTTAAAGCAAAATAGTTTTTGTGTGGTCGGCGCATCAGTCTTGAGAGAACATGGTGCATATGTATGTTCAGTGATAATTACCATTTGTGTGCGGGTAGTCCTCAACTCTGTGTGTGTGTGTGTGTGTGTGTGTGTGTGTGTGTGTGTGCGTGCCCGCACTGCACTCACACATCATGCCGCACACACATACACAATGACTGCACTACTTTTATATATTGTTCTTCTCTCTTAGCTTACCCCCCCCACACACACACACACACGCACACACACACACTCTACTGTCCAGGGATTTAGAACAGCTTTTATTCGCCAGGTTTCTGTCAACACTACAATGAGTAGAGGAGGACAACAGACTCTGAAGAGAAAACATGAGTTGTAATTGAGTAAGAGGAGGAAAGTCTGAGTGGAGGAGGATGTTGACACATGCAGGCGTAGCTGCGTCAGCTGGAGCGTGTCGGAGCTGTGTACATCTGAGTTTGGCCTGTGTGTGAGAGAAGTGTGAAAGAGTGTCTGTCTGTGTGTGTGTGTGTCATCCGTTCTAGCTATCACATGGCCACCCCCCCCGTGTTTCAGCGCTAACTCAAGGACGTGGACTCTCACTGACCTCAGGGTTGGGCGGAAGAGTGGGAGAGGAACAGACTCTCCTCAGGACCTCCCAGCCGCCTCCCCCCTGCCCCGTCAGCAGGCCCACACCTGTGTGTGTGTGTGTGTGTGTGTGTGTGTGTGTGTGTGTGTGTGTGTGTGTGTGTGTGTGTGTGTGTGTGTGTGTGTGTGTGTGTGTGTGTGTGTGTGTGTGTGTGTGTGTGTGTGGAGTGTGCTGTCTCTTTTTTCTGTCACCTCTCTCTCTTTCACTCTCCCTCTCTCCCGCTCTCTCGTGCTCCAGTGACAGGCTGTTAATGATGGAGAGAGAAAGAGAGACCCATGGCAGGAGATATGTTCCTATGGTAGTAGTGGACGCTGGTGGTCGTGGTTGATTCTGGGGTCCTGAGGCCTGTCCGGGCAGCCCAGGGGGTGGGGTGGGGTAGGGGGGGGGGGACAGATGGCGTTCCTGGGGGCGGGCCACGGCACAGCTCTACCCGGTCAGCAGGGCGTCTCCCCGAGCGGCCAAGAGCGACCATGATCTCCTTCTGTTGTGGGGGGGGGGGGGGGGGGCGGGGCGTGGGGATAGACAGGAGCTCCAGTCTGATAGGCCAGAGCGGCCCGGAGCCAGGAGGAGTTACACGACCCCGCGTCCGCGTCTACAAACCCGTCGATAGAGAGCGACTCTATTTGTCGCAGATTGGTTGTCGCACGACTCGGAAAAATCGATTACGAGGCTCAAGACCGAACCGCCATCCGTTGGCCAGGTGTGTTTGTAACGATTGGTCCTCCCCCAGCTTGATTGATTGTGAGATGAGAGAGCGCTTTGTCGTCTGGGTTCGTTTTGTCCTCTGCGGCCCGACCGCCCGAGCAGCCTGAAGGACAATGGCGGCATGGGCAGCTCCCTGGACAGACGCTGGGCAGGCAGCCAGCTGGCAGGCTGACTGGGCCCCAGCCTCTCTGTCACGGTGGGCATGGGGGGGGGGGGAGCTGGAGGAGAGAGCCTTATGTTGGCCTGGGGCCCACCACCACCCTGGGGCCCACCACCACCCGCTGGCCCCAACCCCTCCTCCCTCGTCCAGCTACACCTACGTATCCCTGCCGCGACTAGCTACTGTGTGTTCTCTCACTTGAGAGGAACCAGGCTCCGGCTCCTGCACCTAGCCAGTGAGGTTAGCTGTGGTTAGCGTTGGACATTTGTGGTTTTGGCTCATGGGCGACGCGGTTGCTGTTAGCAATTATGCTAATCTTGGCATATAAAGGTCAGCATTCCGACCATAGCCTGGTAAAGGCATTTCATCCCGGGCTGTCGTTGGTCATTGTGCCCTTTGCGGTGTGGTGGAAGAGTGCGGACCATGCAAGCTCGTCATTTTCTGCACTTAGGGCATGTGGTACACATTAACCTGCCGAGCAGAATCAGAGGAATTTAGCTTTAAACGCTTCACGTGGCTAAATGCTAGTTCCTTTACTAAATTAAAATGGACGAGAAACACTTGTGACCTCTACAAGCCCGGCTAGAATATTCCAGACAGGCTACCTACTACCAGCACCAGGTGTAACGGACAGGAGGCACCACTGTTTTCCGTTCGGAAAACATAATCCTTGGCGTTAGCCGCCTAGCGATGATAGCGCTGGTAAATGATAAGACAACGACCATAAATAATGTCCAGTCAGGCAGAATTTGTGACAGAACAGCAGCTTGAGGCTATCTTTTATGTAGCGCTCTGGCCGAGAGCAGAATCGCTGACAGATGAGGTGTGTGGGTGTGTTGGGGGGGGGGGGGCGGATGGAGGACCGTGACCTTGAGTGTCGTCTCGCTACAGTCACAGGGCTCCTTGGATAAATGAAGCTCTCTCTCAGCACGGGGAGCAAGACACTGGTGTTATGGGTTTATTTGTCCCTGTATGGAACTGTGTAAATTGTAGCCCTCTCAGCCCAGTGGAAGATAGGCTATTCAACAAGATGAGTCCTTGGAAAACTTTGTGAAGACTCATCTTTTATAGACCCCAGAGACAGTAGGCTACTCAGGCACTGACTTATGGTGCGTTCGTTTATAACTGAGAGGTGGCAAATTGCGACTTGCTACTAGGAATGATTAAATAAAACGCTGCATGAACTCGCACTTCCTTGTCGCAAATTCGGATATGTTTCTCAGCCCCCAGTTGCCGGCTGATGTCAATATCATATCATATCATCATCATATCATTCGCTATAGCTCGAATGCACACAGGTCGGAGGTAGGTATTTTGCCACTTGCGACTTGCCACGTCCGACCACAAACGGAACGCACCATCAGTTCTGGACAGGGTGAACCGCTGTCTCAACGGAGACAGACAGTCCCTCTCTGTCCTCGTGGTACAGAGGACCTGGAGAGCATCAGATATGAGTCCTTCTACACAGGGATGATGGAGGGAGGTAGGGGGGGAGGGCGCACACTTACTCTGGGCTGCCTGACCTCCTTTTATAGTCGCTTGTCTGATTGCTTGTCTGTCCTCCTAAGGTCACCTGAGGTCTGTGTGCACTGAGATGGGAACAATAGTCCTCTGATCGTCCTAGCGCTCTCTCTCTCTCTCTCTCTCTCTCTCTCTCTCTCTCTCTCTCTCTCTCTCTCAAAATGGGGATGACAAGACAACGTATGAAGCCTTTTAGGGAGATTGAGAGGAGAGTGATGGGAGAGACCGTGGCTCAGTGGCTCAGGCCTCTGTCTGCCTGTCTGTCTGCCTGTCTGTCTGTCTGTCTGTCTGTCTGTCTGCCTGTCTGCCTGTCTGTCTGTCTGTCTGTCTGTCTCTTTGCCTGTCTGTCTGCCTGTCTGTCTGTCTCTCTGCCTGTCTGTCTGCCTGTCTGTCTGCCTGTCTGTCTCTCTGCCTGTCTGTCTGTTTGTCTGCCTGCCTGCCTGCCTGTCTGTCTGTCTCCCTGTCTGCCTGTCTGTTTGGTCTGCTCTAGTCCCGCCCCCCAGCAAAATGATGTCAGCCACGGTAGCCTGAGTCACACACACACAGATACAGCGTGAGCCGCCTCCATAATGGCCGCGGGACTCGCCATCGCGTCCTCCCAGCGGTGCCCTTTGGTCGCGGCCGTTACGGAATGCTGTTACATTTCAGGACCAGATAAGACAGCTTGTGCGGAATGCCTGACCATGGCTCCTCACTCTGGGGGCGTGACCCTCCATTCAAACCGGCCATTAGGCTCCCCGCTCTACTCCCCCTGGGCGCATTCGACACATAGGGCCGTTCGTCTGGTGGTCCCCTTTCAACCAGGCTGGTGGGCGGCTGGGTGTCGGAGCTGATTGGGTTCTTAGCGGCTGAGTTATGGCTGTATTCAGGAAGGGGGCGGGCTAGCGATTAACAGCTAGCGCCTGTGCTAATTTGAGTGTCAGAGTTGGATGGGTGGAGGTGGGGGTGGGGGGGGGGGGACGGGTTGTGTGGCCAGCTGAATGAAAGGGGAGGGAGGTCGGCCTGCCCCCCCCTTGGTCCTTACCTCTACAGTCACAGCTAGGGAGGAAGGGGGGGTTGGCAGTGGTGGGGTTGGACATGCATGCACACATACACGCACGCACACACACACGCGCATACACACACATTCTCAAATGCACGTGCACACACACACACACACACACACAGACACTCACACAGCCCCCAGTTACAAATACCCCTTGTAGTTGTAGGGGTGAGATGGAATGCTGTTTCCCAGGGCCCCGATAATGAACTCACAGGGATAACCCCCCACCCCCCCCCCCCACCCAATTAATTGCTCCTGTGGTTTAATTGCATGAATCTCTTTGAGCAAGGTTTGGCACAACTCCCACTGTTTTTTAGTTTTTTTCGTCTTTCTCCCCCTCCCTCTCTCTACCCTCTCTCATTTTTCCTGTTCACCTCCCGTTCTCCTTTGCAGTAACCCAGTTAAACGTGAAGAATTGCTCCGCCGAAGCGGAAACACAAGTGTTTATCAAACTGGAGATGCCTGTGTCTGGTTACGATCTCTCGCCCCCCCCCAAACCACGAGTGTGAGGAATTTAATAAGTGTCCCAGAAGCATCACCCCTCCCCCGTGCCACCCCAAGTTGAGGACAGCTGTTGTGGATGTGTTGATTGGATCCAGAGATCTCCACTCTGTTGTGTTGTTTGTAATCACAGCTCCATGCGGTGCGGAATGATAATATTTTCCGCCAGGGCCAAGTAGGTGTGCACCCTGTTCACCGTGTTTATTGATGAGTGAAACAGTGGGCAGCGGAGGGTGAACGACGCCCCCCCCCGGTCTGTTTGTTTTTAGGGGGGGGGGCGCTTGTTCGTCAAGGAGGACTTCTACATCTTCCGTATCTCCCCTCCACGAGCCTCAATTTGACACGCTATCGGACTTGCTATATGACAAAAGCCATGGGGTGGAAAATTGGAGCAATTATCTTGGCCTCTAACCTATATTAGGCCCCTAATTGAACGTGGGTGTTGGGGGGGGGCAAGGGGGTGGGGGAGGGGTTATTTGACAGCCCCAGTGATTGGCCTCACCTCTGGAGGTCGAGGCTCCATGGGGACAAGGCCTGTAACCACTACTTCCTGTTCAGCGTTAGTGTGGCTCGGTTGCACCGCCACAGTTTATTGGAGATAATTGGCCCTAATCACAGGCCTGTGCTATCCCCCCCAGCCCCCCTCCCCTCCCCTCCCCACTAGGGCCCAGGGTTGCCAGGCAGCCTGGTCTGGGCTGAGATAAACAATCATGGCCGACTTTTAACGCATGTGTCCATGTGACAGGATCTGAACGGGTGACCGCCGGAGTGCTGAAGGTTCCCAGGCCTATCGGTGACAGTGGGTCTCTAATTGCAGCGTGCCGGACGGCACCTCTGCCCTCCTCCGACACCGTCTTAATATCGGTCTGGCCTTTAATCAGGCCACAATGTCAGAGGATTATTTTAAGACCTGGCAAAAAAACGTCTGGGCCTCACCTCTCCTCTCCGAGCGAGGAGAGATGAAAGAGAGCATGCAGAGCCAGAAAACGAGTTCATCAATGTAATTAGGCCTCTCTCTCTCTCTCTCTCTCTCTCTCTCTCTCTCTCCCTCTCTCTCTCTCTCTCTCTCTCTCGGCTGGTGTGTTCAACATAGATAATGGCCGTGTTTTACTCCAGTGATAGAGCTGTTGGCCAGGCAGATCGCCTAGGCCAGCACTCACACACACACACATATATATATATATATATATATATATATATATATATACACACACACACACATACACACACAATACACTCTCACATGCTAACACGCACACACATACACACTGAGCTTGTAGCGTGTTCTGGGTGTGTGTGTGTGGGTGTGTGTGGGGGTTTGTGGAGAGAGACATGGTACAACTGTGTTCATTAATCACTGTCGTAGTGAAAGTAACAGAGGGGAGGATAAGGAGGAGGGAGGGTGAAGGGCAGAACGGGGGGGGGGGCATGCCGACCACCGTGTTCTCTGGTTTACCCCGGCCTGTCTCCGGGTGACATAGGGAGCTCCTCACCCCTCAGTGACCCCAGAGAGGCAGCCCAAGGCCGGGGGAGGAGAGACAGTATCAACATTAACCCAGAGACAACCCGCACTGGACGCCTCCTCCACCGCCTCCCTGGACAGGCTAAATAAAATAAAAAAATAAAATACCCACTACCAATCTGGGAGAAATTGAACATTACTATTCTCTCATTAGTCTGTTTAAAAATAAAAAATAAAATGTAAAAAAACAACAACCCTTGTTTCATTTGAGGTGTTGAATTGTGGATTTTAAGACTAGAGCCTTACTTTGAGAACTAGCACATGGGTTGATAAGTCAGTAATTGGATATCTACTGGATGCCTTGGCTCGCATGTCGCTAATCTGGCCGCAGCTCTGAGGTGCCGTCTGTGAGTCAGTAAGCTGCCGTTGTTGTCGTTGTGCCCGTGGATTAAAGTCGACCCGTCCGCTGGCTGCTGTGTTCTGTTCCCGCTCATCCACACAGAAAAGCCTCTGCCCCCCCCCCCCCCCCCCCCCGCCCTCCCCATGAGCGCCGCCATTGATAGTTATTTGCACAGGTGGCGCTTTCTGCCCGCTCTGACTCCCGGGTATGAAAACACACGTCAGGTCACAGCAGACCCCGACCACAGGGGTGACGGCCCGGGTCCTCCACACAAGCCTGGGAAAGACATCGTCGGTCGGCTTCTAAGTGGAGAAGCACGGAGAGAACATTAACAGTATGGAACAAAAGCCAAGAATTCACCATGGCGGGGGGCGTTGGGGAATCTAGTTCAGAGCGGTTCTGCCCAGCTTTCATGTTAAGTTTGATGTCTGGCGGCGGGGTGCCTGGATAAGTGTCTCGGTTGATGGATACAGCCGGGGCTCGCGGTGTCGTGGGACGGGGGTCCTCGTTAAAGAGGAGCGCTCGCTCTGTCTCCCTTCTTTCCCAGATGGATGCTGTCATCGTGAGCAGCGCTGAGGAGAGCTCACAGCTTATTGGACTGACGCAGTGGTCGGACCTGCAGGCATAACGAATCATATCAGGTCATATCATTATCCCTGCTGCTCTCCTGTGCGTCTGCTGGTGCCATTTTCTTACTCTGTGCAGATACAGAAATGACGCCCTTTCTATGATGAAAGGAAGACATTTTGCCATCATATTGCGGGCCGTGCATTTATTTTGTAATTTACATGACAGTCATCCTCCGTTGCATTATACATGTATTTGCCACATAACTACCTCTCTCCTCCTCCTCCTCCTCCTCCTCTTCATCCTCCTCCTCCTCTTCATCCTCCTCCATGGTGTTAATTTCAGGTTATTACAGGCGTGTCCCTGGCTGCTGTGCACTACCTCCCCCACACGCCTGCCTCTGGTCGTTAATGTTGATGATCCCTGTTCAGACACTCACGCATGCACACACACACACACACACACACAGGTTCCAGCACAGCCCCACCCTGAACACTGACCCCACTTTCCTAACAGAGGAGCCACTAGAAAGCCACTCGTCATGGTCTCAGACACTTCTGGGAAGATGAGAACGTTTCCAAGTAAAACCTTGGGTGTACTTAGGGATATCACAACAGCCATGTTGGACACACTGACTTTCGAATGTAATTATGGTTCTGGACTTTGTCTGTATTAGGTCTTCCTAGCCTGCGGCTAATCTCGATGTGGCCCACATTTCCGTCCCCAACGTTGTTTATCCTCCAGTAGCAGTCAGAAATGTAAACATGGCGCCCGGTCACGGCTGGAAACAGAGGCAGTGATGAGCCCCAGCAACGGCTTAGCTGAGAGGAGAAAGCTGACCTCGCTAGGGCTCCGCCTCGGCCAAGCAGGCCAATGTCCTCACATTCACCGTGAAGTCTAGCGCAGATAACGCTATAAAGGGGGATTAAAGAATCCCGGCTGCAGTGAAAAACGTGCCGTATGGGGGAGAAAAATTAGGATGATTCCTAGGATTCCTTACTAGGATGAGGCCTGTGACTGACAGGGGCCCTAAAAAAAAATTCAATCATCATCATCATTAATAGAAGTTATTTTACAATGTTATTTTACAAGGGACTTGCTAGCAGTGAATTGCGAGTGAGGAGTGTTGGTGTGGAGCATATGTCTTAGCTTACTAAAGAAAAATCTGGCTTCCAAAAACGTTTTTGTATGTCAGGTTTGACTGGCTGAGATTTACATAAGCTATTAACTTCATGCTCGTTAGCAATTTTGGCTAACAAACTGGTAACATTGCTCTAATTTTAGCCTATATGGCCAAGCTGGCTGGCTAGCTATCTGGCTGGCTAGCTAGCTGGCTACGATTCATACCGAGGCTGTTGACTCATCAGGGAGAATACTAAATGAGAAAGGTAGGCTACAGGAGAATAAATATTGTAAAACAATACACATCGCTTATTGTGTCCTCCCAATGTTCAAATCAAACCTATACCACTGCTGCCCAATGGAATTTCTTTTCATGGGGCCCTAAGTCCCTGGTGGCGCCCCTGTGTGCAGCGTTTCCTCCATAGATCGCCAGTTTCATCACATGACGCAGCGGAGGAGATGTGTGATAGACCGACCACTGACACGGGGAGGAACAGGGAAAAGACATTTGGGTCTCAACCACAACCCTCCACCCTCTCAACACTCTCAACCCTCTCAACCCTTTCAACCCTCAACCCTCTCAACCCTCCACCCTCTCAACCCTCAACCCTCTCAACCCTCTCAACCCTCAACCTTCTCAACCCCCTCAACCCTCAACCCTCTCAACCCTCCACCCTCTCAACACTCTCAACCCTTTCAACCCTCAACCCTCTCAACCCTCCACCCTCTCAACCCTCTCAACCCTCAACCTTCTCAACCCCCTCAACCCTCTCAACCCTCTCAACCCTCCACCCTCTCAACCCTCAACCCTCTCAACCCTCTCAACCCTCCACCCTCTCAACCCTCAACCCTCTCAACCCTCAACCCTCCACACTCTCAACCCTCCCAACCCTCCACCCTCTCAACCCTCCACCCTCTCAACCCTCCACCCTCTCAACCCTCTCAACCCTCTCAACCCTCCACACTCTCAACCCCTCAACCCTCTCAACCCTCAACCCTCTCAAGCCTCTCAACCCTCTCAACCTCTCAACCCTCCACCCTCTCAACACTCTCAACACTCTCCACCCTCTCAACACTCAACCCTCTCAACCCTCTCAACCCTCCACCCTCTCAACCCTCTCAACCCTCTCAACCCTCCACCTCTCAACCCTCTCAACCCTCTCAACACTCCACCCTCTCAACCCTCTCCACCCTCTCAACCCTCCACCCTCTCAACCCTCTCAACCCTCAACCCTCTCAACCCTCCACACTCTCAACCCTCTCAACCCTCTCAACCCTCTCAACCCCCAGCCCTCCACCAGCTCAACCTTCAACCCCCCCCCCCTCCCCAGACCCAAGCATGTGAGTCATAATATGGAATTGACTCTGCCATTGTCCTTCAGAAGCTGGATGTATTTCTCTTACCGAACCCTAGGACTCTGTTATCTGTGTCGGATGACGTTCCGAATGAAAGTGCTGGAACCTTTGGCTCTCCTGTAGAGATGTGAGCGCACGACTGCAGCAAACAACCTGTGCTTGTTTACGAATATGAACAGAAAGTGTGTGAATGTGCTGCGTCTGGCATCTCCCGTCCCCTGGGGAAAGCCGGTGTGATCTTCTAGGATGAGCTCACTGTGCGTCTTCAGCAACCTCAGTTGAGGGAGCCGCGTCGCGAGGAGGGAGCTGTTTTTTTTGTAGGCATTCCATGCAAACTTTGTAAGGGTGTGACACAGTGTGAACTTACGAACATTACATTTCCCGAGAGTGTAGATATCTTCTTCCCGACCTATTTAAAGATGGTCTCTCCTTTTGCATTGTAAATTTCAGCTGATGGTGGGAGTTTTTGTTTTACTGGATATTTTCCTGTGAAAGTGATCTTGTAGTGAGTTTGTGGGCCTGCCGATGATTGAACCCCTTTTTCCTGTGTGTTCAAAACCAACGGTGCTTCACACAGGTTACACCCATAATCTCCTCCGCTGACTAGAGCAGACGAAAAGAAACAGACAGCTCGTCAGACAGTGCACATGCTGTTGAATATGCATTTAGCTAATTCTGCCGTATATAACCTAATTTGTGGGCTTGATGATGCTAGCTGCGAGCAGTCGGATGCAATCTAAACATTCAGCTGAACATCTGCTCTCCCTTTGGTACAGAGCTTCCTTTGCCACCATCTGCAACACATTGACTGGAAGCGCTAAGATGTGCAGCTAGCTCATTATAGACCCATAACTGCACAGAGCGTTCACAAAGTACACTAATTAACTGTTCTCAATGGCCTGCCTAAAAAGGAACACTCAAATTACGTGTACCTTTGAAACTACAGCCATCCGTCCCTCTTGCTGGCTGTTTATTCTAAGATGACAGAGTGTAGGATGGTCTGGCCAGTAGTACACTCACCCGGCTGGCCAGTAGTACACTCACCCGGCTGGCCAGTAGTACACTCACCCGGCTGGCCAGTAGTACACTCACCCGGCTGGCCAGTAGTACACTCACCCGGCTGGCCAGTAGTACACTCACCCGGCTGGCCAGTAGTACTCTCACCCAGCTGGTCAGTAGTACTCTCACCCGGCTGGCCAGTAGTACACTCACCCGGCTGGCCAGTAGTACACTCACCCGCATCACAGGCCTGATCCCAGGGGCATTTAGAGGAAGACGCCCAGCTGCTTGTCCTGGGTCTTGTTGATGGCTCGGTCGAAGGGTTGTGGCTGCATCTCAACGTTTCCTTCTCTGTGTTCTTGTTCTCAACGTTCCCTTCTCTGTGTTCTTGTTCTCAACGTTCCCTTCTCTGTGTTCTTGTTCTCAACGTTCCCTTCTCTGTGTTCTTGTTCTCAACGTTCCTTTCTCTGTGTTCTTGTTCTCAACGTTCCCTTCTCTGTGTTCTTGTTCTCAACGTTCCCTTCTCTGTGTTCTTGTTCTCAACGTTCCCTTCTCTGTGTTCTTGTTCTCAACGTTCCCTTCTCTGTGTTCTTGTTCTTCAGCAGACCCCGCTCCAGTTGTCCCGAATCCTCCGTGGACCGTGAGGGGAGGAGTCACATCGCAGACGCTCGCCCTTCACGCCCACCCCCCCACCCCCCCGGCCCCCCCCCCAAATGCCGCCCGTCTGACGTGGCAGCCGCCTCCTGTGAGCTATGGACTTGTGACAACCATTGGCCCCTCCCCCCCCCCCCTTCCCCGCCCACCCCCCACCCTCGACTCGGGGACAGCTGCCCTCTGACCGAACGCCGATGACCGACTCACACAGCGTAATGGAGAGGGAGTCCCATCTCGAGTCCGCCAGCAGGATATGAGTTTTCTGAGCGCCGCCACAGTCGACGTATCGAAGCGGCCGGGAAGCGACTACGCCAGAGCCATGCAGTCTGAGGAGCTCTTCAACAGGAAGCTCAAAGCTCTGAACGGCACCATGGGACCCCCGGCCTCTGACGGGAAGGCCAACGGAACGCCCGCCATGCCCAAGATGGGCGTCCGGGCCAGGGTGACCGAATGGCCCCCCAGAGAGAAGGGCTGGGAGGGCCGCCCCTCGTCCAACTACGAGAGCGTGATGGCGGCCTTTCAGAACGGACAGCAGCCGGACCAATCGGCAGACATAATGGAGCAGGGCGACCAGCCGCTGGACTCTGAGTACCCTGACGCCAGGTACTCTCTAAGCGACCTCCTCGGCAACTCCCCGGCGAAGGGGCTCCACCCCATTCGCCAGCGCAGCAACAGCGACGTCACCATCAGCGACATCGACTCCGAGGACGTCGTGGACCAGAGCGCCGTCAACCCCAACACGGGCGCCTCGCTGCACCGCGAGTACGGCAGCACGTCATCCATCGACCGGCAGGGCCTGAACACCGACGGCTTCTTCGCCATGCTGAGGGGCTACCGGGTGGACGCGCTGGACCCCCGCAGCGCGCCGCCGCTCGGCTTCCCCGAGCTGCTGCGCTACGACGCCGCCCTCTCTCCCAGCCTGCAGACGGCGGCGCAGATAGCCCGCGGCGAGATCGTCCACGTGGGTGGCTACGACTACGTGGACGGCTCGCTCCTCTACAGCCGCGAGAGGGAGAAGAGCTTCATGCGGCGCCTCAAGTCGGACTCCTCCGAGACCTCCCTCTTCCGCAAGCTGCGCGCCATCAAGAGCGAGGGCGACGCCTGCCGGCTTGCCGCCGAGCAGGAGGACCGGCGGCCGCTCAGCTTCCAGAAGTGCTTCGCCCACTACGACGTCCAGAGCGTCCTCTTCAGCATCAGCGAGGCGGTGGCCAACAGGGCCGGCCTGAGCCAGAGGAAGAACACCACCACCGGGGCCTCTGCCGCCTCCCAGTACCACCAGGCCCCCGGCGCCACGGGGCCCGGAGTCGGGCCTGGACCCGGGGCAGAGGGCGGGATGGGCGGCGGCGGAAACGCCCCCGTGTTCGAGTCGCCCACAGGCAGCCGGGAGGACCTGAACCCCAAGGAGAACCTGGACACCGACGACGGCGACGGGAAGAGCAACAGCCTGGTGCTCGGCTGCCCGCACTTTCGCAACGAGATCGGGGGGGAGGGCGAGCGGAGGATCTCCCTCTCCAGAGCCAACAGCGCCACCTACAGCGGCGGGGGAGAGAACTGCTCGTTCGAGTCGTCCCTCAGCTCGCACTGCACCAACGCCGGCGTGTCGGTCCTGGAGGTGCCCAGGGAGAACCAGCCAATCCACAGAGAGAAGGTCAAACGCTACATCATCGAGCACATCGACCTGGGAGCCTACTACTACCACAAGTACTTCTACGGGAAAG
Organism: Borostomias antarcticus; assembly: GCF_949987555.1. NCBI lineage: Eukaryota > Metazoa > Chordata > Actinopteri > Stomiiformes > Stomiidae > Borostomias > Borostomias antarcticus. Next base: position 10,627,798 of record NC_140235.1, read on the forward strand.
GTGAGACATGCCATGCTGCTGACACCTTTATATAGAGTGCCTACGCGGAAGCAGGACTTTTATTCTGAAAAAATATGTACGGTACAAAATGGCGTAAACAAATAATTTCATGATCCCATTTGAATTTTGCCATACACATATGATGTTTATCAATTTAAAACATAATTTTGCAAGTCAAGAAAGTCGCAATTTGTAGTAATACTGTAAAGCATTTATTCCAGAACGAGTTTAAAATTATGTAAAGAGGTGAAATCACTATTAGTCTGTCCATGTTGAGAGCTGCAGGAATGCGAAAGAAGAGTTAGTCAGTTCTGTAAGAGCTGGCATGCCAGATCGGCTTTACAAGGTTTTGGTGAGTGTTAAACGAGTGTCATGTCGGCTAGCTAATATTAGGTAACTTGCGTTTTAAATGTTTTAAATTGACAAACATCATATATGATGGTCATGGCATCAATCATGAATCATCATGAATCATCAATTCAATCGGGATCAAGAAATAATTTTTCTCATGCCTTTCACTACCATATGTTTTCTGATTTAAGGTCCCATGGTGATTTTCTCTTCACTGCACTGTACTGTATGTATGTATGTATGTATGTATGTATGTATGTATGTATGTATGTATGTATGTATTGTATGTGTGTGTGTGTGTGTGTGTGTGTGTGTGTGTGTGTGTGTGTACTGTATGTATGTATGTATGTGTGTGTGTGTGTGTGTGTGTGTGTGTGTGTGTGTGTGTGTGTGTGTGTGCTGTTTCTCCGTGTGAGGAAGGGTTCATCCAGAGTGGAGTCTGTTAAAGGATTTCTCAGTCAACCTCGTTAAACAGACGCCAGACTTCTGAATTCGTAAAATATTGTTTATTCTTTCAAATTACATTTGCAAATGGGCTAATGGCACAAACAAGCAAGGTACGCAATCTCCAAGCTCTTCCATGACATCAGCATCGAGCTTCTGGAGCGCTTCATTTTTATAGCCCACAGAAGAAACCGCACCCTCAAGAACTGGAGAGATAAGACTTCAGGAGAAAGAGATAAGGCTAATGTTGCTAGGGTCCTCCTAACAACAGATTAACGTCATACAAGTCAAAACAACATTACAGTCACCCATATAGTGGTGGCCATATTGAAATCAACAGCACTAAGAAGTATATCATTACTTCTGTACTTAAATTTTCCACCACAAGTCACACTTCAGCTCTGGAGAGCAGAATATCTGGACAGCCTAGTTATTTTCTCGGAGCCAGAGGAAGATGTCGGAGCAGAACAACGGGGCTGCTTGTGTTGGGGGCGTTGAAGGGCGTGCGCTTCACTCTCTCCTCAGCAGGCGAGTGAGTGGCCGTGCCCTCCGCTGAGACGCTGCCCTGGGCGTGTGGAAGAGCCCTGATTAGTCATGTGAGAAGTGAGAGGAGAGGCGGAGAGGGAACGGCAGCTGTTCCTCCAGGGGGGGAACACCCCTCACACGGAACCTCAGGGTCAGCAAAACCACACCGAGGTCCCAGCGCTGCTCATTAAAACTCATAGTAGGTGTCTGAATCTGAAAATACCACTCCCCCCACACAACTCATCACCGTAGAGTGTCGGGTGTGTGTGTGTGTGTGTGTGTGTGTGTGTGTGTGTGTGTGTGTGTGTGTGTGTGTGTGTGTGTGTGTGTGTGTGTGTGTGTGTGTGTGTGTGTGTGTGTGTGAGCGTGCGTGTGCGCGATTCCCTGCGTCTGGCTCTCTCAGCATATTGGGTTACCCATTCTTAAGCCCCCCCCCACCAAACAGCTGCTCCACCTTTCCCATAGGGGCAATGCCTGGACCTCTTCAGGACGCTGTTCAAAGTACATTCACTGCAGAACGTGTGTGCGTGTGTGTGCATGGGCACGCGTGTGTGTGTGTGATTGGGAAGCTTGATGTCTCCAGTCATGGAGAATGAACCGATTACATATTCACTCAGCTGATATCAGATCGTCTTAGTGAGCTTATTCTGTTGGGGAATTAATAATCATTTTCCACAACATTTTGCCCGACTTACTTTACAGAGAAGAAACTCAATTTGATCACGCCACCTGTTTTAGTGCGCTCCATTTTCTGAAATTATTAACTGTTAAATTCACACAGTTAATGATAGAATTCATTTACCCTGTATTTTTTTTCTTCTTTGCAGAGACTATAAATCAAGCGATTTTTCTAGGTGTCACAAGTGTCTATTTGGAAAAGGCTTTTTTCATGGTGGAAAGGTGGAATCAGCCGTATGCCTCTCAGGCTATTAGCGTCTCGGTATTTTGTTTGCGAGACAGGTCTGTCATCACCCCTGTAACACGACACACACACGCACGCGCACACACACACACACACCTTGTCAACACTTTAGAGCAGGCTTTTATCGCCCGGGCTCAGCATTGATCCCATTGATTAGCAGAGCCCCTGCTGCACCCCTCCCCCCCCCGGTGCCAACATGTGTGTGTGAGTGACAGGACAGCGACAGTGCAACACCCACACACACACCACCAGGAGATGTCACACACACCACCAGGAGATGTCTCACACGCAGCAGCACACACACAAACAGGTGGATACCAGTGTACAGGGATAGGAAGACAACGCCGTCACGGCTGAGAGGGAGAAGGGACACTACAGAAGTGTTTGGCCAAAATCCCTACCTCTAACATCAGCGTCTGCCTAGCACCCAAAAAAATCCATACCTCTAACATCAACGTCTGCCTAGCACCCAAAAAAATCCCTACCTCTAACATCAACGTCTGCTTAGCACCCAAAAAAATCCCTACCTCTAACATCCACGTCTGCCTAGCACCCAAAAAAATCCATACCTCTAACAGCAGAGTCTGCTTAGCACCCAAAAAAATCCCTACCTCTAACATCAACGTCTGCTTAGCACCCAAAAAAATCCATACCTCTAACAGCAAAATCCCTACAGTACCTCTAGCATCAGCGTCTGCCTTCACAGTGCCCTTTTAGGACGCCTCGTACCCGTCTAGTGGGCCCCTGGGCTCTCTCTCCTCCCTCGCAGGCGCTCGATTATTCATGTCGACATGTCCCCCGTCACGCGGCGGACGTCACGGTGACCGGTGCCGGCCTGTGGACGAGCGGTGCGGTGTCTTTTCCCCTCTGTGGTTTAATCTCTCCGAGGCGCTTTGGGGAGAGCCGTGGTTTAGCCGGACCCCCGGGGGGGGGGGGGGAGGGGGGGCTTTAAGGGTCGTCGTCTGCTGAATCCCAGTCATTCGCCCGGGGCTTTGACCGGGATTAGGGGCTGTTTGCTTAAGGCGCCGCCGCGCGCTTCTAAAACACAGCTCCCCTCTCTGCCCCTCTCCTCCTCTGCTCTCTCTCCTCTTCCGTTTTTGTCTGGGTTAGCAGAGGGTAAAGAACGAGCGAGGTTTCATTCGGGCGTTTCATCTCACACTGGTCTGTGCTCTCTGGTAGAATTCCCTCCAAAAGGAAACACGATTGCTTTTATTCGCTCAGTCAGTTGAGTCTTTTTTTCCCTGGTGGATGTCCCGGAGCACAGCGGATGCATCACCAATGATGCGTAACCCTGCAAACGTCCACTAACCTTTTCAAATAAATACCAATCTATCCTTAGCATCCAGCGACCGACGACTGACTTGCGGTTCTGTTACCATAACAAAGAGAAAGGGGTCAGAGCTCCATCTGGGGGGGGGGGGGGGGGGGGGGGGGTCTAATCTGCCTCTCCGGAGCTCCGTAATCTGGGATCTGCCGGATCCCGGCGGAGGACCCACTCAGCGTGTGCGAAACGTTGGCGTTGTAACATCTAAAATGTCTCAAATGGCCGCGCCAGCTGTTGGCGTCGTAACATCAACCTGTAAATGGAATATAGAATGAGTGTAGCTTACTGTACCATGAAGGGAGGATTTTGAGAGGACGCATTTTGGTGTGATCGGATCAGACAGACGGCAGTCGTTGACGGGCTTTCACAGCGGTATCTGGTGATGGTATCCCTGCGTGGAACCGGTGTGTCATTTTTGAGTGCGTTCGTTTCGAAAAGCTGAAAAGAGACGAAACGTTGAGTGTTTTTTGTTTTGTTTTGTTTCTTCCTTCCAGAGCACCAGAACTACTTCGGGGTGGATGAGAACCTGGGCCCCGTGGCGGTCAGCGTCCGCAGGGAGAAGCTGGACGAGGGGAAGGAGAAGGACGGGATGCAGTACAACTACCGGGTCACCTTCAGGACCAGCCAGGTGACCGCGCCTGACTCTTCTCGCTGCATCGTGTGTGTTCTCAGAACGGAGCGGAAGTCGACCCAAACCCAACGGGCGGATGCTGTCGCCTCTGCTTCCTTCCGCTCAGGGCGTCCTGATGTAGTCATGTGACCAAGTCAGCCCTGACTCACTCATGCGCTCAGTCAAGCACACTTGAGAGAGTCCTGTGCAGTTGTCCACATACACACAGACACACACACACACACACGCACAAGCAAACACCCAACTGAAATGAGTCCTGCAGGAACACACAGCTCCCCCACCACGCGGAGAAAAGGCTCTCAGTGGCGTCGAGGGCCTCGTCCTCCTGAATAATTCAAGTGAGACGGACGCAGCGGACGGAGTCCTGTCACTGATATTAAAGTTACATTTCTCCAATCACCAGAATGGTTTGTCTCAGCTCTCCTTACACCCGTCTGTCTCTCTCTCCCCTTCTCTCTCCCTACACCCCCCCCCTCTCTCTCTCCCCCCCTCTCTCTCTCCCTACACCCGTCTCTCTCTCTCTCCCCCTCTCTCTCTCCCTACACCCGTCTCTCTCTCTCTCCCCCTCTCTCTCTCCCTACACCCGTCTCTCTCTCTCTCCCCCTCTCTCTCTCCCTACACCCGTCTGTCTCTCTCTACACCCCTCTCTCTCTTTCGCTCTCTCTCTTCCTACACCCGTCTGTCTCTCTCTACAACCCCCTCTCTCTCTCTCTCTCTCCCTACACCCGTCTGTCTCTCTCTACACCCCTCTCTCTCTCTCTCTCTCTCCCTCCCTACATCCATCTGTCTCTCTCTACACCCCCTGTCTCTCTCACTCTCTCTCTCTCCCTATACCTCTCTCTCCCTACACCCCTCTGCCTCTCTCTCTCTCTCTCTCTCTCCCTACACCCCCCCCCTCTCTCTCTCTCCTCTCTCTCCCTACACCCCTCTGTCTGTCTCTCTCTGTCTCTCTCTCTCCCTACACCCCTCTCTCTCTCTCTCTCTCCCTCTCTCCCTACACCCCTCTGTCTGTCTCTCTCTGGACCTGCAGTGAAGTAATCAGCCATTCAGATGAGTCTCTCTAAGAGCAGACTGACACGGCGGCCATGGCTGCAGGCTTTAGGGAGGGAGCGGGATCTGAGTGTAACTGTGGCCGCGATGTGTTTATATCACACCAGGGAACGGACAGAGGAGTGGGGGTAGGAGGAGAGGAGGGAGGGGGGGGGGGGGGGGGGGGGGGCACATTAATGGGACACATTAATGGGGTGAAAAGTAACACACTACTTAACATCCGGATTTAGCCCATTTCTTATTATTTAGCAGGTGGGTGTCCAATGTTGTCGCCTGCAGGAGTCTAAAATGGCCGCACCAGCTGTGAGGCGGTGTCCTTAATAGATATGGCGCGTCATAAGACAATCTTTAACATTGCATTATCACGTTATACCGGTTGGTACATAATTCAAATAATAAGTATATATCTAAGGTGATCTCTGCCGTCAGATCGGCTCTCTACAACGCAGACTCATAAGCCTCCATCTCAACAGCCATACCTGTGATCTCTCTCTCTCATCTCTCTCTTTCACCTCTCTCTCTCTCTCTCTCTCTCGCTCTCTCTCTCTCTCATCTCTCTCTCATCTCTCTCTCTCATCTCTCTCTCTCATCTCTCTCTCATCTTTCTCTCTCTCATCTCTCTCTCTCTCATGTCTCTCTCTCTCTCATCTCTCTCATCTTTCTCTCTCTCATCTCTCTCTCTCTCATGTCTCTCTCTCTCTCATCTCTCTCTCTCTCTCATGTCTCTCTCTCTCCCTCTCATCTCTCTCTCTCTCTCTCTCTCTCTCTCTCTCTCTCACCTCTCTCTCTCATGTCTCTCTCCCACAGTTGACCACCCTGCGCGGGGCGATCCTGGAGGACGCGGTGCCGTCGACGGCCAGACACGGGACGGCGCGGGGGCTCCCTCTGAAGGAGGTGCTGGAGTACGTGATCCCCGAGCTCAACATCCCGTGCCTGAGACTGGCGCTTAGCTCCCCGAAGGTCCCAGAGCAGCTCCTCAAACTGGACGAGCAGGGCGTGAGTACTGCTGGGATGAGGGCCGGGGGATGAGGGCTGGGGGGATGAGGGCTGAGGGGATGAGGGCTGGGGGATGAGGGCCAGGGGGATGAGGCCAGGGGGATGAGGGCTGGGGGGATGAGGGCCGGGGGGAGGAGGGCTGGGGGGATAAGGGCTGAGGGAATGAGGGCTGGGGGGGCTGGACGTTCTTGCGGATAACCACGAAGACTTGTCAAAGCCTGTGCCATGACCTCTTCTTAGTCCGACCTTAACGAAAGTGAACTTGATTGATTGGATGGCATCTCAGCGTTCGGGGACTTTTGTATTTTTGATAGAATGCAATCCGAGTTTGACTTTCATCTTAAATGGCGGGCGCTCCTTATGCAGCCCCTGCTGCGTCCTGTCAACGCTGTTTTAAGTTATTCACGAGCTCCCGGGCGGTGGCAGAGGACAAGCCAATATCACGCTTAAGGTGAATCAATATGGCTCCCAGACTCGCAAGGTCTAGTATCGATTTATCTGACAACCCCCCCGTCCCCGTCCCCACCTGGAAGATATGCAGGCCAGGCAGCGGTACAACCCTTCTGACAGCGTGTTCTGTCTGGGTCGGGCGTCTGATTGGTTATTCCACCGGGACGGTAGGCGATGCCAGTCTGCATTATCTCCGTTTGAATGGAATGACTTTTAGCGATATGGATCCTCCGTATTCGTCAGTATGGAAGAAAGCCATTAATTGTGTGATGGTAAGCCCTTTAATATATTTCTGAATGAAACGGTAAATGGATTGCACTGAGGTAGTGTCATTTAACTGCCAAAGGAGCTCTTGCTTATATTTGTGTAATTGCGTTTGTTAGCGTGTGCTCATCCTGCCATCGACAAGGGAAGGTCTGTCATAATGGAATGTGTTGAGCAAGTCCCTCTAGGACTTTTGGATATTGTGCCAGGTGAACACACAGACACACACACACACACACACACACACACACACACAAGCAAGCACACTTTAAGACACCTTCTGTTCAGTGCTAAATGTGCAACAGGTGCGTTTCTTTGCGTGGCTTCTGGCTGGGAGCTGTGCCATTTGAAAAACAGAGCAACGTTTTGATACCTGTCCTCCTAAACAGGTTTTGTTATGTGTAAATATTACTATACAGTACAGTAAGGTGCTATTCTTTATCAGAAATGCCCTTGAGCCCTCCCGGCGCCCACACATGAACTCACACTAATGCAGTCATCTACTTTTGTGTTTTTGATATGCATGATCGTAGCTGGAGGGAGTTGTGCGTTCTGAATGGTCGATATTGAGCGTAGGAGTCAGTTCAACATGTAGGAGTCAGTTCATGATGTCTAGCCAGCTAGAGACCTCCCACGCCATTCAGTATGAGATACTGTCTACCGTCAGCCGTACGCCAGGGGTTACTGAAGATAACCCGACAGCGCAACAGAAATAGCACCACGCCTAAGAACAAATACATAGAAGGAACGCTGTTGGAGAAGGAGGCAGTGAAAGGCAGTGCTGGGCGGTCCAGAGCTCCTCACGGCCCGGGCACGGACCAGCTGGCAGTCCTCCCCGCAGACCTCAAACCAGAAGGGGAGTAGAGGCTGTGTTATATTTGAACGCCAGTGTTTTTGCACGCCTCTGTTTTCATCATTAATGCCATGCATGCGGCGCAAAAAATATGGCGTAATCAGTATTCCGGCAATTCCAGACTCTCGACGCCCTCAAATTTGTTTGTGTGTGGGTAAAATGATTCAGAAAGGAAGCTTTAGATCAAAGTGGAGATGTAGTAAAGCTCAGAGAATGGAAGACCCATTCTGCTCAATGAATGTATTTGTGCGTGTGTGCTTGTGTGTGTGTGTATGTGTGCGCGTGTGTGTGCCAGCCAAGCGGGCTTGGGCACTCACACACAGGGGGCACCTGCTGAGTGAAGCAGCCAATCACAGCGCCCCAAGGAGTGCCAGTTCTCTGGTAAACATCAGAGAGAGAGAGAGAGAGGGAGAGAGGGAGAGGGAGAGAGGGAGAGGGAGAGGGAGAGGGAGAGGGAGAGGGAGAGAGAGAGAGAGCATCAGCATCTCAGCGCTTAGCATCGTGGGTAATGGTTCCTGGCTGTAAGAGGAGAGCATGACATGTGTGTGTTTTAGATTACTACTGCACTACTATGCTAGACATACATAGATGGGCTGGAAAAACTATTAAGCAGCAAAGCAAATCAGATTTGTGTGTGTGTGGGGGGGGGGGGGGGGGGTTCAATGAAAGGCGATAGCAATCGGAAAGTTGTTATTAAGAAGAAAAACGGCAATGGTAAATGTCATTCCAGTGTTCCCAACCAAAGGCCGTTTGCGATTTTTACCAGATCCACTAATCCGTTTAAAATTGCAGTTGTCATGGTCGTGTTCCAGCCCGGATCTCTGGATGATTGGGATCAGACGGGTTTGAGAGGAGGATGTACGTTGAGACGGGTTCGATTGGAACCAGGTTCTGTGGATTATAGCTCCCACCACCACCCACTGAGATCAGGATTCCCTCCGAGATCAGGACCAGCTTCCTGATTCCCTGGCATGACACTGACACCCAAAGACCTAGCCCATAACAGCTTGGTTGACACTTCCACTGCAAATCCCCTGATCCATCCGCCATCTTGGTATGAGGCTATCAGGCTGTTTGAGAGATTTGAAAAACCTTATTAGTGCACTGGTAGGGTTGGAGCTGTGGTGGTCATTTGAATCTCTTATGTTATGAGGCTGTTGACAAACCCTAACTCTTAATGTAAAATTTTGTTTTTAATTATGCAGATAGCCAATGTTTGTCAAAAAACTATCCCTATCATTTTGTGCTTCTATATCCATTACAAACTTTTGTCGCATTGATCCGACACACCTGTCTAAAGAATCATCTTGGATGTGTGTGTGTGTGTGTGTGTGTGTGTGTGTGTGTGTGTGTGTGTGTGTGTGTGTGTGTGTGTGTGTGTGTGTGTGTGTGTGTGTGTGTGCGCGTGCGTGCGTGCGTGCGCGTGTGTGTGTGTGCGTGCAAACCTCAAATATGTGAGATGGGATAGGTCCCTCTGAGGCCATTTTTGGCCTGGGCTGGGGGCTTTTGTGAAAATTTAATGAAGACAGATGTCCCAATGGAGCGTTATGTCACACAATTGGCTCTCATGATGTCCCAGCATGTCCCTGAGGATTGCTCTGAACTCTCCAGTGGGACTACAGTCCCTCAAAATCACACAAAACTTGATTATAGCACCTTCCGTGCCAATTGCATTGCAATACAAAAGGCTTTGACAGGGAACATAACTAGGGCTGGGTTCAAAAAATCGATTCATCGATTCTGAATCGATTCTGAATCAAATGATTCTGAATTGATTCATGAATCCCAAAATCGATATTTTATTGAATGAATGAATGAATAAATTAAGAAATGAATAGTTCATTAATTCATTCAATGAGTCATTCATTCATTCATTTTTGGAAATCAGTATCGATACCCAGCCCTAGTATTGATGTGTTGCATAACTTGGAAGTCATGTAATTAAGGTTACAGCAAAAAAAAATCTGGTTTTAGTAACACTAACCGAATCGATGAATCGAATTGAATTGAATCGAATCGAATTGAATCATGATAATCGATTCTGAACCTTGTGAATCGGAATCGAATCGATTCTTGAAATTCGACTCGATACCCAGCCCTAAACATAACAGTAATTCATTCTTTTTAAGTCTCTCACCATGTCCACTGTTTGGACCCTCTCTCTTATCGGAGGCCAACAGGTTGAAAAAGCCTGCAAACAAGCATGACAGTGAAAGATGGTGTTTCGTAACAAACCTCTCTCCAGATGTTCTGGACTGCAGAATCGTTTCTCCAACAGAACCGTTTCTCCAATAGCACTGCGTCTTGCTCAGTCGCTCGGTCAATATCCAAGCCTTCAATGCTACCGCTGCCATTCCATTCCCAAGTCATTTCTCTCTCTCGATGATGATGATGATGATGATGATAGAGGGCCACCTTGAATGTGATCCCTTTTTCCCCATTCCTCCTCCTGCTCCTTTGAGACTGGTGCCATCAAAGGGATGATGCCATTAAAGGGATGATGCCATTAAAGAGATGATGCCTTTAAAGGGACACATCAGAGAGCAGCCAGGAGGAGGAAAGGACGGTGACGGAATTAGGGAGGCTAAAAGCACCACAGTCTGGACTCCAACCCTGCCTCGCCTCAAGCAGCTCCCATGCTTAGTCACTCATGTTTTGGTTTTGGTTTTTTTTGTCCCTAAGCCTAGCATTCTCCGCTATCCGGGCGATGATGCATTTTCCCTCTAAAGGGTAGTAGCCTAAGATTGTCTTCGGATTGGAGGGCTGTTTTGAGGGCCTAAGGGGGTCAAGTGAGTCCACTTACCGCAGAGCGGAGACCGAGGCTACAGTAGCAATCAGTGGCGAAGCCGGGCCGCTCTGTGCCGAGCACGGCGTGAACCCGCCGACGGCAATACAGGCCTGCTGGGGGAGAAGGGAGTCACCATGACAACAGTGTTGGGAGAGCACAGGGAGCGCTTGACCTGTGTGAAAGAATGAAAGCGTCGTTTTAGTTATTTCTCAGCTACCGTTCCTTTGCTACCGTTTCTCAGGAAGCCGTGTTGTCTTTGATCACATTTGACCTGGATTTTTTCGGGAGGAGGTCGTCTTCAGTTGGGGACGAAGGGGGACAACAGGTTTCCCCCAAAGCAAAGGATTCTATTGTGTCCCTGAGTGATTCACAGCTCTGTGTGGTTCTGCGTGGTTCCGTGTGGTTCCGCGTGGTTCACCGTGGTTCAGCAGCTCTATAGGGCACTGGGGCGAGAGAGTGAAATGGCGTTCTCCTCAGGCCGCGTGCGTCGGTCTCACTTCTCGCCAGGTTTGTCACGAACCCTTCCACCCCCCTGGGTGTTTCGTAAGCGTCGCCGTGGGAAACTGCCGATGGACCGCTTTCATTTTCTACCAAAGAAAGCAACGTTCTGTGTGAATGTCGCTGTTCACATACGCCACACAAGCGATGGTGGGTGGGGGGGGGGGGGTCGGAGCGAGAGATCTCTAGTCGCTTATTATTCCGTGCCGCTATGCAAACCGACCGGGGGCCCCCCCCCAAAAAGAAATAACTCTCATACTGCTACACAAACACAACAGCGGAGCTCATGAGAGATAAATAATCCCTTCTTTACATTAGCGTGTGTATGTTTCGGGAGGATTGAGATGCGCCGGTTCATGTGTGGAGGTGATCCAGCTGTGGTCCGGCTGCCGTTCCCTCCCTGTCCGCTCGCGAGGCTGTTAGCGCCGGCTGATTCATGACTCTGCTGAGAGTTCTGGACGCTGCTCAGGCCACCTCCACAGCACAGGGTTCAGAGGACCCTCGCTCCAGCGCTGGGGTGGAAAGTGTGAACTCAACTGCTGTGTGTGTGTGTGTGTGTGTGTGTGTGTGTGTGTGTGTGTGTGTGTGTGTGTGTGTGTGTGTGTGTGTGTGTGTGTGTGTGTGTGTGTGTGTGTGTGTGTGTGTGTGTGTGCGTGTGTGTGTGTGTGTGTGTGTGTGCGCTTGTGTGTGTTGGTGAAATGTGTGAGACATACTACAGAACAAGCTACTTACTGTACTGTGTGCATGTGTGTGCGTGCGTGTGTGTTTGTGTGTATGTGTGTGTGTGTGTTTCCAGCTGAGTTTCCAGCACAAGGTGGGCGTGCTGTACTGCAAGGCGGGCCAGAGCACGGAGGAGGAGATGTACAACAACGAGAGCGCCGGACCGGCCCTGGACGAGTTCCTGGACCTGCTGGGCCAGAGGGTGCGGCTCAAAGGTTTCACCAAGTACCGAGCCCAGCTGGACAACAAGAGTAAGAACACACACACACACACACACACACACACAAGCTCCACAACAAGAATAAGAACACACACACGTGTACACACTCACAAGCACGCACACACACACACACACACACACACATACTCGCTGTTGACCTTGAACTTGACTGTGTCTCTTCTGTCCGTTGCAGCGGACTCCACAGGGACCCACTCTCTCTACACCACCTACAAGGACTACGAGCTGATGTTCCACGTCTCCACCCTGCTGCCCTACACCCCCAACAACAGACAACAGGTCAGTTCCTCCACCAAACACACACAGAAGACACACACACACAATGCTGGTCAGTCCCTCCACCAAACACACAAGGAAGACACACACACACAACGCTGGTCAGTCCCTCCACCAAACACACAAGGAAGACACACACACACAACGCTGGTCAGTCCCTCCACCAAACACACAAGGAAGACACACACACACGCAGGTGGAGCAATGCGCTAGGAGACCTCCAATCCCAGTTCCCGTCAACCGCTCCCCTGAGCCTCATCTCGTGATGGTAATGACCCGACAAGTTGAAACCAGGGGCGTTGCCGTGGTAACCGCGCCCACGGCTGTAGCTAGAGTGTTTTAATCAGTTTGTGCCCCGGGGGGGAGGGGGGTGTGCGTGGGGTCGGCGGTGGAGGGGTTCATGTCGATCTGCGGTAACGAGTGGGATTAATTGGATCTGGTGGCGGACTGGTGAGAGATGGAGCCATGATTAAGAAGGAGGTTCAGCCCTGACTGTCTCTCTCTCTCTCTCTCTCTCTCTCTCTCTCTCTCTCTCTCTCTCTCTCTCTCTTGCTCTCGCTCCCTCTGTCTCTCTCTCTCTCCACCCACTGTGACACTTGCAAGAAGGAGTATTGGACTATAGGAGAAGATATACGGCTAAAGTAATAGTCAATGTTTTCCCAGAGCTTACTCTATCATCTCGTTGAGAGAGGTCAGGTCTCCTATATTGTCTCAGATGTGTGTGCCTGGTGGAGAATGTCAGAGTTAGTATACAGGAAAAGCTATGTTCCTCCCCCTTTATTGTGAAGCACATTGTGTCACCTCTGTGTATGAACTGGTAGAAAGAGTGCTGGGTGTCATGGCGACGAGGGCTATGAAGAAACAAGAGCATCTCCATACCCCAGATTGGCAGGATTAGGAAGTTTTCTTAACCATTCTTTTCTCCTTTTCCATTTCCATTTGATTTAGCGGGATTAGCATGTAATCCCTGGCGGTAATCTTTCAGAAGGCCCAAGTAGAGCTCCTCCCTCCATTCTCCCACAGTTCACCTCTAATCCTATTTGGTTATGGGCCCTCGCGCCTCTTGTGCAGTAACGAGAGTCAGAGAGTCAAAACAACGTTTCAGAAGGGCATGTCTAGATGTCTAGGGCATGTCTGACACCTGGATATTGATTCCCCTGGCATGCGGATGTGAAGTCAGCACCTCAGACTGCCAGGGGTTATTCCAGACCACAGCTGGATGTGTTGAAATGGCTGGATGCACTTCAATGGCTTAATAGAATTGAACAATATGTGCTCTGTGAATTATTTGGTGTTCCGTCTGCTGACAGCGCTGGACTGGAAGCCGGTGACTACTCATTTCAGTACCGAGCTATTCTGGGAGATGGGAGGATGCTGGAACCCATTCCACTTCTCTGAGTCGCAGCCTCTCTGGAAATGGAGGCTGCAAGTAGCAGCCAGCCCCTCACTCTCAGCACAGGAGAACAGGAAACGGTCATCTTTCACCCCCTCTTCCAACACAAATCCGTTTAATTCTTTCCATTTATTTTCTCCCCTTTCTCCCCGTCTCCCACTAGCTTTTGAGGAAGAGGCACATTGGCAACGACATCGTCACCATTGTGTTCCAGGAGCCTGGGGCTCTCCCCTTCACTCCCAAAAACATCCGCTCCCACTTTCAACACGTGTTTGTCATCGTCAAAGTCCACAACCCCTGCACTGACAACGTCTGCTACAGGTGAGGAGCAGCGCGTCTTCGCTGTCACGTCGCAGCACGCCTGGCTGGCTAAAAGCTATTCTTACTCGACAGGCAGGTGAAGCAGATGAAGAGCAGCAAAAGTGTGAAGCACATTTAAAACTGACGGCATTGATTTGAGACGACAAATATTGTACCTCGCGTTTCAGAGAGAGAAGCAAAAACTCTTGAGGTAAACTGACACCCTCAAGACAGGGAAAGTGGTTATCTTTGATGTCTCTTCCACATTATATCTGTGACATTTAATACCTCAGCTTGAGATTTGGAGCAGCTTAATTTAAAGACGTAATAATGGTTGCCTGCTAATGTTTTCCTCTGGTTCCTTTTAATTTTACGACTCCCAAGGTTATAATGTCTGGGAGACACTTTTGGTCTCTCTCAGAGTTATCTTCAGAGACGCCATAGAATTATAAATTATGATTCTTTACTCAAGTAGTTGTTTGAAGGCAAGACTGCTCTTGTTAATGACATAGCATTTAAACTTAATCAGAGGAGCACTATGAGTCATAGCATTAAAGCCTCTTTGTATTTCTGTACTGATAACTTGTCCTTTTCCTCCCTGTATCATTACAATGCTCTATAATTTTCTGGTGTTTTTAGCATTTTGATGGTATTTCAGTTAGAAAGTCACCAGGGGGAAACAAATCTTACTGTTTTTATTTGATGGGTAATGGGCCTGATGTAACTGGCCTCTCTATAATCCTTAACCTACGACTACTATTATGCTAATATCTGTTGTCCTCCGCTCCAGCGTGGCGGTCTCCCGGTCTAAAGACGTGCCCCCCTTCGGCCCTCCCATCCCCAAGGCCGTCACCTTCCCCAAGTCGGCTGTCTTCAGGGACTTCCTCCTCGCCAAGGTAATCAACGCCGAGAATGCCGCTCACAAGTCGGAGAAGTTCCGCGCCATGGCGACGCGCACGCGCCAGGAGTACCTGAGGGACCTGGCGGAGAACTTTGTCAGCGCGGCCACCATCGACTCCGCCGTCAAGTTCAGCTTCATCACCCTGGGCGCCAAGAAGAAGGAGAAGGCCAAGCCACGGAGGGACGCGCACCTGCTCAGCGTGGGCGCCATCACCTGGAGCGTGTGCGCCCGCGACTTCGGCCAGTCTGCCGACGTGGACTGCCTGCTGGGCGTCTCCAACGAGTTCATCGTGCTGATCGAGGAGGACTCCAGGAACGTGGTGTTCAACTGCTCCTGCCGCGACGTGATCGGCTGGACCTCGGGGATCGTGAGCATCAAGATCTTCTACGAGCGCGGGGAGTGCGTCATGCTGTCCGCCCACGACAACTGTGGCGAGGACATCAGGGAGATGGTCCAGAGACTGGAGGTAAGACCTTCATCTCCTTCATCTCAGAACAATCCACTGATTGTCACGTGTTAGCGCTTCAGTTATACAGCAGCAGAGCTAAACAAGACGCTGTTGATTCATTCCTTCTGTATCTTGTATAACGCCCCTAGCCACAAATCTCAAAATTCCAACATCGCTTAAGAAATTACATGCGGAATTCTCACATCGGACATGAAGATGCTGTTCATGTAGACTCATTAGTTTTCTTGGGGGTGACCTAGTTGTCTGAAACAGGCCGTATCCAATCCAAACACTTTGACTCTCCCCCATTCACAGGAAGCCTAAACAAGGAAGCGATCTCCTCACTGGCTCTGTGGCAAATCGACTGCGCTGCAATACTTGGCTCCGTCTCAGAAATGCACTCTGATGAATAGAGAGTAAATGACTGTAAACAAGGATTAGATCCTCAGACCTGCTCACTGCTCGTATCCAGGCGGTCACTCCCCTAAGCATCCGTGTCAAAGCCCGTCATGCTCTGGGATCTGATAGATGGTATTATCAGAGGTTCTCTTTTGGCTTTCACCAGTGTGTTTTTTTTTTCTTTCTTCCTTGTCTGGAACCGTGGAAAGTAAAAAGGGAACCTGCTGTGTGTAGTTGGCTGAGAGTAAGACAGTGGAAATCTCCTCACATGGTTTAGTTATCTGAGAATATGAGCTCTGGAGACATGGGACCTGATGGGATATCAGAACCCCCTGTGATCCGTCTAGTCTAGGCCCGTGTTCTTCTCCTGGGCTTCGTAATGAGGATCAGCTGGCTATTCTGCTCCCTTCCTTTTTTGGCAGGACCCTTCTCTCTAAGAGCATTCTGATTATGAGTATCTAAGCTAAGCTCCTCTACACTGAAGGGAAGCCATGTCCTGGATCCCCATGGCTGTTTGTAATCTTATGTGAGAGGAAACAGAAACATTACGACACACTTTGTCTGAAGTTGCATATCCTCTGTGGAAGAATGGAAATTTTGATAGAGTTTTGAGTGAGTGAGTGAGAAGGGGGAGAGAGAGAGAGAGAGGGAGGGAGAGGGGGAGGGAGAGGGAGGCAGGCATATCCCCTTTCGGCAGAATCTGGATGTTGTGGTCTTGCCGTGGTTAAAAGAGAATATGCTACAAATGTTACCCTTGGTGGAGAACTACACAGAATGAACCACAACTATTGTTATTTAATTGCGCTCACGATGTCAACGTATCTGTCGGGTTGGTGTGCTGTATCCTCCCTGGGCAGAGCCTTACCTGGTGCTTCCTCTCTTTCAACCTCTTTCCTCTCTTTCTTGTGTTGTTTTTTCCTTTACCGCTGAGTCCCTTCTAGCCCAAAGCCCAGCTTTCCACCCTCTGTTTGTTCCAGTGCCTTCCTCAGGCTAGCAGGCCGGCAGCTGGGCACCCCGCGGTCCAGCAGGGACTTCAGTGAGTCACCTGAGGCGTGTGTGTGAGGTGTAATCTCCCCAGCATGGGGCCCAGGATTACAACCCCACCACCACCGGCGGTCAATTGTCTTTGTCTCATCACAAAAACCCAAAAAGGTGTGCAGGTCCCCCCCCCCCCTGTCCGTATTAGCATAAACCATTAGGACACTTCGCAGCATTTTCATCAAAAGCGGAGCCCGTGTCACACGAGGGCGGATGTTAGAGATCAGGGATAATGTGATTTGGTCACAGAGTTCAGCTTCACTAGACAGTACACGATGCCCCAGCCCAGTTTTTGCGATGTTATTTTGGTCTAATATTAGAAAGCGTTTGCTCTTGTCCCAGCGCCCCTGGTCTGTGCTCGTCACACGAAGAGCTACTCTCTCTGTCCCAAATCCTCTTATCCTACTCCCTCTGTTCACGGCCTCTGGCGTCCTGGTGGACCGGAGGCGCAGGGACTTGGGATCAGGTGGCTCCAGGTGGCTCTAGGCCGCAGGCTTGAATAACGAGCTCTGCCACCTGGCCCTATGCAACCGGACGCCGCTCTCCAACGCCCCACTTCCGCTCCCGCTGCCGGCGTCCATGTTTGTTTTCCTGTTGTTTAGCTTCCGTCAGTTGTTTATCGGGCCCCTAATGAGACGGCCGCCAACTTCCCCTGAACAACAATTGCGTCTGAGAAAGATCAGACCTGGATCCCGCTCCGTCCTGTCTCGGCCCGGCGCGCCTTTGTACTCAACCTCTCCTTCACGGTGGGTGCCGTGGGGGTTTTTTAACCCGAGAGCACCATAAAAACACAGTAATGTCATTCAGGATCTCCTTAGCCGGCGCAGGATTAGCATTTATGATGAGCCAGGGAATATCACTCTGTCATTAGCTATGCTAATCTGCTCTCTCACATTAAACGTCCATTCCCCTACTCGTATTTGCGAGGCAAATTAGAGAGGAAGTCAAACAGCCATTAAGCCGTCAGAGTTTATCACTGCGGGTCGTCCGCTTTTCCATGTGTGCGTTGCGCTTGGTGACGGGACCGAAGCTGGACGCGCCGGGCGGCGTTACCTGGCCCGTGTCCGTGCGCCTGGCTGTTGGCGTCTGAGCGCCGCGTCCTCCCCACCATGTCCTCCCCGACAGCATCGCGTTTCACGGGGAGGATTTACAGGCTGCCGGGGCAGTGATGTAATGTGAACCAGTGCAGACAGGCCGAACAGATTGCCTCCTAAAACACAGAGAGGCCCTGTGCTGGCCTGGAACTAAGCCCCTCTGATAGTGCCCTGGCGAGGGGTGGCGGGGGCTGTTTGGGAGGGGGCGGGCAGGGGCTGTTTAGGAGTGTGGGCGCATGTTTAGTTTTTATGAGACTGGGTGTGCTGTATACAGTTCTGTCTGTTTACTATACATGATTCTTCACGTCGTGTTAGATTTCTCTGTTCTGCCTCTACCAAATCCATAAGGGGCGAGACACATCACTCTGGCACTGTTTTCCCTGTTTTGCATTTCAAACAGGCCTGGCATGAAAGAGGAAGGCTCCCTCACCTCGGATGCCACGTCCTGTGTTCCACATGTCAGCCCACACTGTCAGGCAGGTAAAGAGCGCCTATCTAGGCGACGACAGTCACCTGACCTCCAAGGCGGAGGTTCTGCTTTGTTCCCGTGTGTCTCGGGAGGTCAGCCGCTCCCTGGCTTTGTTAGTTCAGAGAGACAGTAACCAGGGGGAGTTTATAACCCAGCTCTTCAAGAAGCCGACTCATTGTCCTCTCTTCCCTGACCTAGAGGAGGAGGCTTACAGATCTTTAAGGGTGTGTGTCCCAATTGCAACAGCCTTTTACAGCCTGCGCTGTAGCCCAAAAAGTTCAACTTTTTTCAACTGCCAAAAAAGCCTAGAGCTCACGGCGCTATGGAGCTAAAAAGCGTTTGGAACACAGCTCTGGTTTCTATAGCGCCCTGAAGCTGATTGCCCTGAAGCCCACTGTAAACAACAAGAAAACAGCGCCAGCTGTAAAATACAGCTTGGCAATGGACACACACCCTGAGAGATTCTTCTTTTAGCTGAGAGTGAGAGAGTTCATCAAGTCAGTTTATAGTGGTTAGTTAGATCAGTGGTTATTCTCTGCAGTCTCTCTCCAGGTTGTGGTGGCTCAACTTAGTGCTGGACAGGCACACGTTTAAGCTAGTGACACCCCAGCATCCAAAAAGACTTGGATGTGCTGGACGTCAAAAAGCCATTATCATAATGTGTTTACCTCCCTCACGTCCTTCCTGTGAGGTGATGAGTGTCCTGTCAGATTTAGCTGCTACATATTCAGGCCACTCTGATGAGAACGGCAGCGCATTCATCTCCTGGATCAACAGAATCAAGCGCCCAAAATGAATGCATTTAGGCCCACACAGCTATTATTTAATGAGTTTCCTTCGAAGGTCAGTTTAATTTATCATGCATCGATGGGGTCCCAAAACACACTGAACACTTCTCTAATACCTACACCCGTTATCTGCAGCCTCTGACCTCCAAGGCCATTTCAATTCCACCCAGTCCTCTGTGCCATCTACCCAGAGTAATTGTTTTTGTTGTGGGTTTTTGGTCTTCTCACCTGAGTGGTGCTGCAGTCTATCTCTTTCAGATTGGTAAACACCACAGCAGATTGGTTCCTGGGGCCAGAGGGATTCTTCAATCTGAAGCACCGCTAACCAGAATAATACAGGGTGTCGAAACAAAACACCTCTATCTTTTAGTCTGGCTACGTCTGCAAACATGCAGTTCAATTTCAGGTGTCTAGTCGTCCGCAATGAGAGGCCTAACAGGTTGTGAGTTAGAGTTGTTCAGAGTTTGTCGGTTGTGAGGGAGTGTTGTTGAGATAGTTGGTTGTGAGGTAGTGTTGTTAAGCTTGTTGGTTATGAGGTAGTGTTGTTGAGCTTGTTGGTTATGAGGTAGTGTTGTTGAGATTGTCAGTTGTGAGGTAGTGTTGTTGAGATTGTCAGTTGTGAGGTAGTGTTGTTGAGATTGTCAGTTGTGAGGTAGTGTTGTTGAGATTGTCGGTTGTGAGGTAGTGTTGCTGAGATTGTCGGTTGTGGGGTAGTGTTGTTGAGATTGTTGGTTGTGAGGTAGTGTTGCTGAGATTGTCGGTTGTGGGGTAGTGTTGTTGAGATTGTCGGTTGTGAGGTGTTGTTCAGAGATTGCTAAATTGATCTCCTGGGAGGAGCTCAGACTGTTTCACTGAAGGGTTTGTAAAGATAAACCGTAATAATGACCAACCTGGCAGATTGCCACAGTACAGTACCAACCAACGTTTTGATCTGAACCATTGTATATGATCATAAGTAACCTTAAAACAGGGCTAAACATGATTTTTCCCTTTACTACTCCTTTAAGTGCTCACAGTGATGAGGAACATAACAGAGGATAGTTCAACAGCTCTTTAGTCTGGACAGGTGCCAGTCCACCAATTAAAACCACTTTTCAAGCTATTAGGCTCATTTTGCTTTTGGCAGAGTTCTCCATGGCTGGCAGTGAGAGTGTCCCTGTGCCTGGGTTTGGTGTGCGAGTGTGTGTGTTTGTTTGTGTCCACTGTACATCAGTAGTAATTGTGTGCACATCGCTGTGCCTAGAGCAGCAAATAAACTTGCGCTAGCTACAGTAGTCCTTATTTACAAACCTTTCAGTTCACAGACAGAAATGACCGTACGCTCTGTCCATCTGACTCTGTCTGTCCGTCAACACGCCCTCTCTCTGTCCCTCCAGAGGTCTCTTTAATATGCTGTCCCCTCACACTGTGACCCCCGTCTCCCCCCAGATCGTGACCAGGGGCTGCGAGACGTCTGAGATGACCCTGCGCAGGAACGGCCTGGGACAGCTGGGTTTCCACGTCAACTTCGAGGGCGTCGTGGCCGACGTCGAGCCCTTCGGCTTCGCCTGGAAGGCGGGGCTTCGCCAGGGCAGCCGGCTGGTCGAGATCTGCAAGGTCGCCGTGGCGACGCTCACCCACGAGCAGATGATCGACCTGCTGAGGACCTCCGTCAGCGTCAAGGTCGTCATCATCCAGCCCCACCAGGACGGCGCCCCCCGCAGGTGACCGACCAGGCAGGCACACACAAACACACACACACACCTCTTTCCCTGACTGGCATGACGACCTAATCTCTCATCACCATGTCACAGGGGTGAACGCGATATTACGTGGTTGAGTAATCATGCGCCCAATGAGGTCACACCCTGTATGGTTCCATCCGAGATTCTGGCTTGACATTTACCTGCATCACTAAATCATGCAAGTTTAATGATCCCTTGATCAATGGTCAGCCGTTGTCTGAAGAACGTGAGGTATTTCCTGCTGCACAGCTTCCTGAGGTAACGTCACAAAGGAGAGAGAACTCCGCCAAGCCTTTACGGAAGTAAAAAACCAGGAGGGAGCTCTCTTTGTGCTAATAACTCATGGAGCTCTCTCTCTTTGTGCTATAGTCACTCATGGAACGCTTCCAAAATGTGCTGCACACCCACTCTTATTGCAAGCGATTTGCATAAGAAATTGCCGAGATGTTAGTTTTAGCGAAGCTAATGTAGCTTGGAAGCGGCAGAGACCACGGTGATTCTCTGGGGAGGAGAGGCACAATGCACTAATGTCTCTGTTTTCTAACACAGTGACAGGAAAGGGAGGGAGAGAGATAGACGGAGAGAGAGAGAGAGAGAGAGAGAGAGAGAGAGATGGAGAAAGAAAGATGGAAAGAGAGAGAGAAAGAGAGAGGGAGAGAGAGACGGAGAGAGAAAAAGAGAGAGAGACAGAGAGAGAGAGAGACAGAGAGAGAAAAAGAGAGAGACGGAGAGAGAGAGAGACGGAGAGAGAGAGAGAGAGAGACAGAGAGAGAGAGAGACGGAGAGAGAGAGACGGAGAGAGAGAGAGAGACGGAGAGAGAGAGAGAGACGGAGAGAGAGAGAGACGGAGAGAGAGAGAGAGAGAGACGGGGAGAGAGAGAGAGAGACGGAGAGAGAGAGAGACGGAGAGGGAGAGAGAGAGAGACGGAGAGAGAGAGAGACGGAGAGAGAGAGAGAGAGACGGAGAGAGAGAGACAGACGGGGATAAAGACAGAAGCAGACAGTGAGCGTGCGCTCCAGCGGGTCTCTGTCAGAGGCGGATAGTCAGCGTTCCTCACTAATGATAATGAGGGGAGATTTTTGATTAATGGCCGAGCCGCCGCCGCCTCCACCTGACCAGCTTACGCCGGCACACTCGCTTTGTCTTAGTCCCGCTCCCAGTCTCATTCCAGCGATCAGGACGGGGGCGTCCGGCTTTCTCGGGGCGCTGCGTTCTGGGCTCCACACCGCCGAGACAATATCCCCCGCGTAATGGGCAGAGGGAACGCATATTTCAAATGGATCCCTGACGAGGAGAGACAGGAGACGGCGTGCAGCTCGCGCCTCCGAAGCACATCTGCTCGCCTGCGAGCGCCAGACCATCCCGGGAAAGCGTTTCCATGGTTCTTTCACGCTCCGAGGTTCTGTGATATTTGTTTTGCCGCTGCTTCTGTCTGACAGATTTGTGTAGACCAATTAGTACAGTGACTACCCCCGCCCCCCACCACACACACACATACACACACACAGACACACACACACACACACACACTCACACACACATACTCACACACACACTCACACACACACACACACACACACACACACACACACACACACACACACACACACTGGATTGTCTGTTCATCTGCACGTCTTGTCTACTGCTCACAGATGGAACATTAGTCATATAAATAAATATTCACGTGCAGCTAGATTGAATGTACGGGAGTTGGGATTGTGAACGAGGAGGCTACGAGATCGGTCTATTGCTTTGGAGTCAGCACTGTAAGGGATCAAGTCCACAGGTCTGTGTTTCGCAGTTGCATTGTGGTCTGGCAGTGTAAGTCGTTGTGGTGTCTGCAGATGGCGAGACAACACACCTAGCCCCTGTGATTCCAACATGGCCGCCCTCTCTGCCAGAAACCCTGGCGTGATCCTCCTGAGGCAATCTGTGATGACACACGACCATAATCCCCAGTTCACAGACGAATAGAGCATACGGATAAAACAGACAACTTCCAAAAATTCATAACTGGTGATGACAAACGTTAAGGTCTGTGAATAACCGCAAATTCGGGATTCGCCAACAGAAGTCTTTTGACGTGTCTCCTAGTGTGGAGCAGCTGTGCCTGTCTGCCTGACGACGCTGAAAATAGGCTAAGCGGTTTCAGCGGCCATTTAAAGATGCGTATAGAGATGTGGACCGTGCGTAAAGTAAAGAGCGTACATTAAGCTATTTTATACCCCCCATAAGGGGCTGTTAATGGCCCAAGTGTGACCCATCTATGACGCTTGGCTACAGACTGACAGGGTAGATTAGCGGTCACAGTAGTAGTAGCCTCGCGGGGTTGCAGCCAGTTCTAGTAGGAGTGAGAGACGTCCTGTCCACCACCGTCGTCTCCTCCTAACGACCGCGGAGCTGCCATGTCCGTCCCCCCGGCCCATTGTCTCCCATGGTCCTCCCGTCGGCTAGCGAGGTGAGAGTTCAGACGAGGAATCTCGAGGGCCCTCCGGCCGTTTTCGCTCCCGGCTCTTTTTGAGCCGCTGAAGTGTCGCGGTCGACAAAGAGTGCTCCAGTTTCTCCGCCGTTATCTCAAGGGAAAGGAATTCAGTTGGGGGGACCGGTGGCCCCTGACGGGCATGGAGAGGTGAGGGGCCATAAGAAACAACAATGAACAAGAGCTCCATGACCCCGCCCCCCCTCCCACCCCCCCAACACAGACCCTGGCTCCTAACTGCCACCCTAACCTCTCCTTCACAGGACTGTTGTCGTTAGAAGTGGATTCGAGGGCCGGAGGGGGAGTGTTTAACTCCATTTTCCCAGTTACAAGTGGGTCTCTGACATGTCTTAGTACCAGCTTTAAGGGAAACTGGGGCATCTGCCTCAACATTTCAATTAGTGTAAACTATTACAGTATATCCCATTTATATAGCTCTTAAAGGTTGTCCAATGCCTTTTTAAGGTTTTGCTCTCAAACCAAATGAAATATGGCTCTAATATTAGCCCTAACCTAGAAATGTATTTGTTTACAGTGAAGCCAGGATGTGGTGGTAGTCCTCCGCTAGGGCCATTCCCCGCAACGCTCTGCAAAGCTTTAAATATGTTCAACATGCTGCCATAGATCAAACTAATGGGAGCACAAAGAAAACAAGAGGTTGTTTTGAGTTGGCCTGAGTACGGCGTACAGGGCACCGTATCACGCCTATGGAAGGCACAGGCTCTCAGTGTATTCTGTAATGTGCAAAGCTGTGTAAGCGTTTCTCTCTACACACACACACACGTGTCTGTGTGCAGACATCTGGGTGACATATTAGGACGGGCAGTTGTGACCTTTCCTATGAAGTAGCGTCAACCTCCTTCATCTAGACCGCCATTTCATCCAGGATGAAGCTGCGCAGAAAGTTCCCATGCCGACACCTTGAGGAAGTAAGCCAGGAAAGTTAGAGAACCCTTACCCCACATACTGTTACCATTCATCACCAGATTCCATTTTGAGGGTTTGTTCCAGTCCTTAAATCAGTCACCGAGTAAGAACACTCGAGGGGAACTCCAACCCATTTCAACGTTTACTCTATTTTCGCCTCACCTTATTATTACATGTATGTCTTTACCGAGCTGTTCTGAGGGTTCGCCAGGTCTTGGATCCCTCTGACCCTGCGGTGTGACCCTGGCTGGTAGAAGGGACGGACGGGTCCCTCCACCCCTGACCCGGTCACCACAGGGTCAGCTCTCCTACAGGGTTTACGTCCTGCTGTCACCATTCTTTGTCACCATTCTTTGTCACCACACTATTATCACACACAGCACAATGGCCGCCTCTCCCCAGTCAGAAATCAATCTACATGATACCTTCAAAATGAGTGTGCCATGTTATTTGGTGGTAATAGGATAGGAGTGCTGTCGTACAGTAGAGTACAGTATGTAAGACCTCGTTGTTGATCTGTAGGAGTGAGGCTGCTGTAGTTCTTGGCAGAGAGCACAGGAAACAGACAGTGTGTAAATCTTCGGCGGGCCCTGGCCTGCTCCTCCTCCTCCTCCTCCAGGCTCTCAGCCTCTCAATCCCTCCCCTGAGCTGCCTACTGGCCGGCCAGCAGGGTCGGACGGCTGCTGGGACTACAGCTAATCCCTGACTGGACCGGAGACAAGCTCAGGTTTAACTGCTGACCGAACATAACACTTCTTCCAGGTCTGTCTGTGATTCATGCGGGGAGTGTGTGTTCCAACCACACATTAGCAATGCAGCCGGCCTCCCATAATGCAATGCATGCCCGTTTGACCGCTGCACCAGGCGAAGCTTCTGAATTTGGATTGATCTGCGCACTGACGTCAGGACAGCAGAGTCGCTGCCCTTCTTTCGCCGCAGGCTCAAGACTCACCTCTCCAAGAATCACTACCACGATCCCCCTCTTAAGCACCTATTGTTTTTATATTTTGCTGCTCTTGCACTTTGGCTTTAGCACAAGATTATGCTCTTAGTCACTTGTTTAGAAATGAGAGTTCTGGTGAGTAGTAGTACAATGACTACGTTAAATTAAATTATTGTACGTTGCTTTGGATAAAAGCATCTGCTAAATGACTGTGATGTAATGTCAATTTCAAGGGACGATTTTGCATTTTATGGCCGACCAACACGTTGACGGTTCTTTTCGAAGAGAACCCAAACCGCCCCTGTATTCTGAAGAACAGGGAAAGATCACAGCGAGATGCAACAGCTGAGACCTTTCCTGTTGACAAACTGCTGGCTCCGTTTATCCTCCTCATAGGTTAATGGTGTGTGGCAACATGGCTGGAGGGACATTCGCTTAATCTACGTAATGACTGGGCTGGCCGGCCTGTTAAAAAGGTCATTTAGCAACAGTGCAGTGTTTAACACACTCGTTAACACCTTTTATCCTCTGACACGTCTTGCAAACGCAAGCACCGCCAAGGATAAAGGAGGATATTGATTAACTCAAGTGCTTAAACAATATCTAGATGAATTGAGAAGATAGGGAGGGTGTCATGGAATTTTACACCTAGTCTCAAGACTATTCAGATTCATATCTTTTCTTTCAATACCTATTCATCCAGTCCCCTGCCTTTTGCTATTGTAAACACCTTAACCTTTTGTTTCTCTCTCTCTTTTGAAATTGTAAACACCTCCTCTACCTCGCTCTTCCTCATCTCTTTGTTTAAGTCAGAAGGGCCACACCTTCGTCCTTCCCGTCCTGGCTCAGACCTTTTGTTTTCTTTGTTTATATTCAAAGTGCGTTTCATCCCTCGACCACTGTTTGATATCCGTCACCTTACGATGACGTATAGACGACTCAGCCAATCAAATGTCGGCTGCACCACATCCTTGTTTTGAGCAGATATAAGGAGGATATCTGGCGAGCTCATTTTACTTCTGTTGGTGAACCACTCTGTGTTTTATCTTGAGGTCCGTTTGCAATCGTATTGTTTTCTTAATAAATCTGACTGAACCTATTTTTGAGCGAACCTGGGCTTTGGCAAATACTTCATTTTTCGAAATCTCAACTACAAGGGTAATGGTAGTTTATGGTACAACTCTATCTGGTCTTCTCTTATGAACAGTGCAGTTAGCAATCCTTTTATCTGATACGCCTCACTTGGAAAGACCCATTAGAATACTTTTTTCTGCAGCTGATCCACTCTTAGTGTATTATTTACCCTCATAGTCATAAGATCGGACCAGTGACACGCATGCTCATATCTGAATATGTTTACTGCCATGCAGTTTTTCAACATCTCAACGTAGGGATTTGCTTTCGGCCGTGGTGCATAACATGGAGACGACATTGGACAGGGTGCAGGGATGAGACAGGACAGTGCAAAGAGCGAGTACAAAATGATAGTGCAAAAAAAAGGATAAGCTAAGAAAAAGAACAATATAGAAAAAGTGTAGTCAGTGTATGTAGAGTACAGTGAGTATGCAGAGTGTGATGTGTAAGTGAGTGTGTGTGTGTGTGGGGGGGGGTTCAGAGAGGGTCACAAGCCTTGTTAAAGAGACTGATGGCTGTGGGGAAGGAGCTGCCTCTGTGGCGTGTCTATAGGTATATATATATATATATATATATATGTCTACAGTATATACAGTATTTGTGCACACCAGCCTCTGAGATTTGGAACTCGTAGCATTGACTGTCCGCCCATCGGATACAAGCCTGACTTTGACAGTGAGCAGATTTGAGGAAGAGGAGGAGAGGAGGAAGAGGGGAGGAGTAAAGCATACGCTGCCCTTCCCCATAGGACCCCAGCTATACACAGCTTAGCATACGCTGTCCTTCCCCATAGGACCCCAGCTATACACAGCTTAGCATACGCTGTCCTTCCCCATAGGACCCCAGCTATAAACAGCATAGCTAGCCATGGCCCAGTTTGATGAAAGAGTATTTTTGAGAGGGATTATGATGCCCCTCCTACCCCCTCCAACAACCCATCTCCCCTCCTCCACCCTAGCCTGTGCAATCAGGGGGCCAACCCCAGTCATGCTCTAATGTACACACACACCACAGCCCTGTACACACACACACACACACACACCACAGCCCTGTACACACACACCACAGCCCTGTATACCCTGTAAAGCCTCGTTCTCCAGCGGATACTAGGAAATTGACATAGAGGGGCGGGCGGTGTGTGTGTGTGTGTGGGGGGGGGGGGGGGGGGGGGGTTGAGTGTAATCATTGGGGTTACGCTTGAGGTGGTTTTGGAGAGTGAGCAGAACACCCAGGCTGTTTAACAGCCCCCCCTCTCTTCTCCTAAACATCCCCCCACCCCCCCAACATCAACCCAGCAGACTAATGTTGCATGAAATGGCATCACAGGCCCTGTCCAGCCCAGGGATCTTCATCACAGGCCCTGTCCAGCCCAGGGACCTTCATCACAGGCCCTGTCCAGCCCAGGGATCTTCATCACAGGCCCTGTCCAGCCCAGGGATCTTCATCACAGGCCCTGTCCAGCCCAGGGATCCTCATAGCTGTAACAGAGAGGCGTGGCCTCTCCTCCGTTGAATGTGTTTTCGTTGTCCAGAAAGCAGTAGAGAATATACTCTTAGGCACTGTTTTGATGCTGGAAGTGTGTGTGTGTGTGCGTGCGTGCGTGCGTGCGTGCGCGCGTGCGCGCGTGCGTGCGTGTGCATCGTCTGCAGCGTGGACGTGAAAATGTCTGACGACTCTTGCGCGTGCCTCCGCCATTATCTTGGTCGGACAGTGAGAGGTTCAGCTCTTGGTTTGGAGCGCTCTCTAGCCCCTCTCCTGCCCCCCCCTCCACACACACACACACACACACACACACTCTTCAAGGTCAGCAGTTTCCCGGAGGGTGAGGGGGGGGGCAGGTAAAAAACAGATGATGTGCGCAGATCATTTTGCTGATGGAACGATTACCTAGATACGCATCAACGCTCCCTCCTCCTCCTCCTCTGTGTTATCGCTGACCCTGCTCCTCAACGCGCACAACCATAGCCTAGCGGCAGACCGGGGCGAACCGGGCTTTCTTGTCCTCGTGCCTCGCTGACCACTGGGCTCCCCCCCCCCCCTCTCTCTCTCTCCCCCCCAGGGGCTGCTCGGAGCTCTACCGCATCCCCATGGTGGAGTACAAGGTGGACAGCGAGGGCATGCCCTGCGAGTACAAGACGCCCTTCCGGAGGAACACCACCTGGCACCGCGTGCCGGCGCCCGGCCCGCCCCACGCCCGGAGCTCGCCCACCCAGGGCCCCGAGCGGCCGCAGTGCCAGCAGGTCCTCCAGCACGCCCAGGCCGCTGCCATCCCGCGGAGCACCTCTTTTGACAGGAAGCTGCCGGACGGATCCAGGTACTGCGCCGGCGCAACGTGTCTCTCTGTCCCCCCTCACACCAAGGTTATCATAGCTGTGCTTCGTTTTTTATTTTCATATTGTTTTAACTTTTTGTTTTTAATTTCAGTTTAGTTTTAATTTGTTTTATTAAAGCGGGTTTAGTTTTTTATTTTATTTTTCTTCTGTGCTAGCCTTGTGAGACCATCTTGATCTTGCGAGCTCACGTTGTTTCACTCTGTGTGAAACAAACCATCTGGTGCACGACAGGTTAGTTCTGCACAGGTGCACAGCAAAAAAAAAATGGAGGATAGATTTCATATCCACCCAGAATACTAGGCTTATGTATGTAATGGAAAAGACTAAAACGTTTTTTCATTTTACTTAGTTTTGTAAACACATAATACAGTTTAAGTTAGTTATCGTTTTTTTGTTTGTTTAGCCTAGTTTTTATTTTTATTTCAGTCAACTAAAATGTTTTTACATACTGAGTTTTAGTTTTTTTCCGTTAGTTTTCGTTAACTATAATAACCTTGCCTCACACAACAGCCACATGTCCTGAACCTCTGCCCCGCTCAGCCCACTCCTCTTTCACCTCTGCCCCCCTCAGTCACCCCTCTTTCATCCTGTCTTTCTGTTTTAATACAGTCCTGTATTTTGAGATGTTTGTATTTCTTCATTAATCATTTCTTCATTAATTGTCTGAGCCTTGGAAGTGACTACAATGTGGGCCTCATTCTCTTAGGCGTGAACGCTAAATATGGAGCGGGTTTAGATATTACAGTTCTGTACCGGGTTTAGATATTTCATGAAGGCTAAAATTCTGAATAGCCAGTAGACTACTGTAGGGCCACGCTCAGATGAGAAGAACCAAAATCTCTCTTCCATTTCTAGCCTTTGCTGATTTCCATAAAACACATCCTGTTAGGAATTCAGAGATGTGTTTTTTTCAATTCAGATGTATATGCAGTTATCCTGGTGCATTCTGGGTCATTATGAGCTCAAACCCGACACTCTGTCCACACCTGCAGGCGGAGAGGCTCTATTCTAACCTGCGTCTTCGTCTGTCATGTCGGTCTATATATGTATAAATCACTGATTTGTTTCCCCTTATGGAACCCCTGTGGTGGTTGTAACCTTTCTGTGTGCGATGTCGATGGCTATCCCCCCCCCCCTCCCCGTGAAGCGTGCTTTGACCCCCCCCAGAATAATGCCTGGTTCTTCTTCCCTAATCAGAGCCAGCAACAGTGGAGGGAGACAGTTTTCATCCCTCCCTCCCTCCCTCCTTTTCCCCTCTCTATCTGCCCCCCTCTCCTCCAGCCCCCCTCTCCCCCGCCCCACCTGACAGGCTCCGACACCCAGGAGCTCATCTCAGCCAATTACTCCTGAAACAAAGAGAGATCACCTCCCACAGCCCCTCATATGAACCACTAGAGAGAGAGGGGGGAGAGAGGGAGAGAGAGGAGGGAAAGGGAGAGAAAGATGGAGGAGAGAGGGAGGAGAGAGAGGGAGAGAGAGGAGGGAGAGGGAGGAGGGAGAGGGAGAGAGAGAGAGAGAGGAAGAGAGAGAGAGAGAGGGAGATGAAGAGAGAGAGAGAGGGGGAGAGAGGAGCGGGAGGGGGAGAGAGATGGAGGAGAGAGTGGGAGAGAGAGATGGAGGAGAGAGTGGGAGGAGGAGAGAGGGAGGTGAGAGAGGGAGGAGAGAGAGGGAGGAGGAGAGAGGGAGGAGGAGAGAGGGAGAGAGATATGGAGGAGAGAGAGGGAAAAGGAGAGAGGGAGGCGAGAGAGGGAGAGAGAGAGGGAGGGGAGAGAGGGAGAAAGAGATGGAGGAGAGAGAGGGAGGAGGAGAGAAGGAGAAAGAGATGGAGGAGAGAGAGGGAGGAGGAGAGAGGGAGGAGAGAGAGGGAGAGAGAGAGGGAGGAGAGAGAGGGAGGGAGAGAGAGATGGAGGAGAGAGAGGGAGGAGGAGAGAGGGAGGCGAGAGGGAGAGAGAGAGGGAGGGGAGAGAGGGAGAAAGAGATGGAGGAGAGAGAGGGAGGAGAGAGAGGGAGAGAGAGAGGG
The DNA here is from genome assembly GCF_949987555.1 of Borostomias antarcticus. Lineage (NCBI taxonomy): Eukaryota > Metazoa > Chordata > Actinopteri > Stomiiformes > Stomiidae > Borostomias > Borostomias antarcticus. The sequence continues at coordinate 10,658,519 of NC_140235.1, forward strand.
AGGAGAGAGAGAGAGGAGGAGAGAGGGAGGGGAGAGAGGGAGGAGAGAGAGGGAGAGAGAGATGGAGGAGAGAGAGGGAGAGAGAGATGGAGGAGAGAGAGGGAGGAGGAGAGAGGGAGGTGAGAGAGGGAGAGAGAGAGGGAGGGGAGAGGGAGAAAGAGATGGAGGAGAGAGGGATGAGAGAGAGGGGGAGAGAGAGGGAGGAGAGATGGAGGAGAGAGAGGGAGAGAGAGGGAGAGAGAGATGGAGGAGAGAGAGGGAGGAGAGAGAGAGGTTGTGTTGTAGAAGGGGATATACAGTAGGCAAGACTAGAGGTCCCATGGTCTCATACTCCGGCAAATGAATTTACATGCAGCTTCCCCTGGGACCTGTTGTATGTGTTGAGAGTGATTATGTGTGCGTCGAGGCCTGCTGCAGCTACCCACGGTACGGCAACGCTGTTGTCATTTCGCGTGGGATAAAACTGGGCATCCGCGTACGCAGATGACTTGTGAGTTTCCATACAGCAGTTAAACACTACACCTAATATGGGACAGAGTCAAGCCTGGCGCTGTCTGAGCACCAGTGTTATTCCAGAGCAGAGAGAAAAATGATGTTCAATATCCTCCCCCCCCCCCTCCAGGCCCTTCGTTCGGCTGTGCCCAGGGGGCGGGGGTGGGGGGACGGGGGGGGGGGGGGCTGCCTCTTTTTCCCATTAAAGGACCTGGGCCTGCTGGGTAAAACTAACGCCTCGGCCGGAAATGTGGAGAGCGGGCCAGAGCGTTGTGTGATCAGGTTACTGACTCTTCCTGGTGCGTTTCCCAGAGAGGAGGTCCGGGCCCGCTGAAACCCGCCGCCGCCGACCGAACGGACGGGCGCGCTCGGCCTGGTCTCAGAACGGGACGGGATGCGGCCCAGCTCCGGGGGTTTTTGGCCTCGTCTGAAGAGCCGGCGCGGCGCTGCAATTACCGGCTTATTTCCTCTCCCGGCCTGGTGAAGTGTGTTAACCGGCAGGAAGGCCACCGCAGTGGGAACCCGAGGCTCCCGTTTGTTTTTGTGGTCCGTATCCAAGCTATAACCCCGGTCAGGCGGCGCTGGATTGGCCCCCTGACCCAGACAGGATACCGTAACAGAACAAGAACGCTTGTAGTCTAGACTAGAGTGAAAGGTAAACTGACGTTGGCTGTGTCTTCCTCTGCCTGAGAGAGTGGTGACGGTACCAGAGTGCTCACAGGGCACACGCTAGGGTCGGGTCCCTGCCCATGACATAGATTTATTTGTCCGGTGTGATCTGCCTGAAGCGAAATTAATTTCCCTTGTGGACAATAAAGACATCTAATCACGCTCATCGCAGGCATGATGCTCCCACAGAACAAAAACACTTGGATCGGCCTCCGCTTCGTTCCTACACGCCAGTCTTTGCCATCTGTCGACACCAAGAAAACACATTATCCATTTGACAGATAAAAGAGAAAAGCCTGTTGTTGTATTCTCACCTCTCGTGTCGCTCCTTATTCCCAATTGCGAACCCATCTGCCGCGCAGTTTAACGTTTACTAACGCAGAGCTACCGTTCCCCCTCACTGTCAAGGTCTCTCACTAGCAGGACGCCATACCGGCAGCCAGCAGACGTTTCAAATGATAGATAGAGTGACAGTAATAGAAAACTGCCTTTTGCTTCTGCCTGTTATGTAATTACTATCGCAGACAGAGTGAAAGCATGTCACTTTTCTCTCCGCGTAATCGCTCAAGACGTGCGCTCCGCCTGAGCCCAGCGTGAGGACAGGGATGTCGGCTGGCTCCATCTGCGTCCTGCTCCTGACCCTGTGTGACTGGGATTGTGTGTGATTGTGTGTGACTGTGTGTGATTGTGTGTGACTGTGTGTGATTGTGTGTGACTGTGTGACTGTGTGATTGTGTGAGTGTGTGTGACTGTGTGTGACTGTGTGATTGTGTGAGTGTGTGTGACTGTGTGTGATTGTGTGTGACTGTGTGTGTTTGTGTGTGACTGTGTGTGATTGTGTGTGACTGTGTGACTGTGTGTGATTGTGTGTGACTGTGTGTGATTGCGTGTGACTGTGTGATTGTGTGTGACTGTGTGTGACTGTTTGACTGTGTGATTGTGTGATTGTGTGTGATTGTGTGTGACTGTGTGACTGTGTGTGATTGTGTGTGATTGTGTGTGACTGTGTGACTGTGTGTGATTGTGTGTGACTGTGTGTGACTTCTATAGCGTGTGCCTGTGATTGTAACTTGTGTGTGCATGCGTGTGTGTGTGTGTGACTGTCCAGAGCGTGTGTGTGTGACCATGTGTGACGGTGTGTGGTCTCTCGGTCTCTCTGTCCGTGCGCAGGGCCGTGCAGGATCTGGAGAATCCCCAGGTCACCTCGTGTAACAAGGGAGACCAGCACTACCGCAGCTCCCCCAGCAACCAGTCGTCCTCCAGCGACCCCGGACCCAGCGCCACCGGAACCTGGTCCCAACAGCCCCCCTACGACGGGTATGGACCCGACACACCCACAGACACACTGACTGACTGACTGACAAGAGACACTGACAGAGAGAGAGACAGACAGACAGACAAGAAACACAGACAGACAGACAGACAGACAGACAGACAGACAAGAAACACTGACAGAGAGACAGACGGCAAGAGACACTGACAGAAAGACAGACGGACAGACAAGAGGCACTCACAGAGAGACAAACAAACGGACAGACAGACTAACAGAGTCAGACAGACCAGCAGACTGACTGAGAGACTAAGGGGCAGTAACATGTTAGGGCTCGTTTTTTGGTGTTATTTCGTCACAACGCACACGCATGACAACATATAGCAACACGGTACAGTATGCACAGACAGACCGACCGCACACGGCTCAGACCGCACACGGCTCAGACCGCACACGGCTCAGACCGCACACGGCCCAGACTGCACAGACAGACCGATCGCACACGGCTCAGACCGCACAGACATACCGCACACGGCCCAGACTGCACAGACAGACCGACAGACCGCACACGGCCCAGACCGCACAGGGCTCAGACCGCACACGGCTCAGACCGCACACGGCCCAGACTGCACAGACAGACCGATCGCACACGGCCCAGACTGCACAGACAGACCGACAGACCGCACACGGCCCAGACCGCACAGGGCTCAGACCGCACAGACAGACCGCACACGGCCCAGACCGCATTCTCGGGAGCGTTGAGGGAAAGGTGGGTGTAACGCACACAAAACCTGCAGTATATATGCGCAAGGAGAGACTGATTACGTGCGCGACTGATTTGTTTGTTTGTATTAGTAATCCGATGTACGTACGAAAACTGCGGGCTCAAGTACGCCTCTGTTTTGTGGTGAAATTTCCTGCCTTTGAAAATGAGGTGTAATCCAGATAGCGCCTAACCCATCAGCCCACACTTAACCATAGCCCTTGTTAATTTGGTTTGCATAATGTACTAACCAAATTGGTCTCAGATAGATTTAATATGTCCTAATGTATTAGGCCTGAATTTATTCAAATGCAGTACGATAATTACGATTAAGAGGTGGATTAAAACTGGAGCATTCACAATGCAAACATTTACTGATTACAATTGGCACCATTCAGGCGTATTTAGGGTACAAGGCTTTGTAAACAATTGGCTTTAGTAAATGAATACAACGACAATCAGTCTACACTTCCAAATAAAGATAATGTATGACCGATGCGATCAACACGTTAAACCATCAACAGAAAATATGACCAGCCTAAAGATGGCCGACCACATCAGTCCTTGTAATTTAAAGCAGTCAATCACACAGAGTAGCCTGATTATGGACGAAGCAAGACTGTGCGCTGCAAGTCGCTATATTTCCCCCGCGCACGTTACGGTTCGAGGGTGGTGACGTGCGCTCATTGCGCAATGAGCTGCAGCTTAGTTACCTCCAACGTAAAATGAGGACGCACAGCGGCACACACTGTGTGGACTGGCCAAGGTTATAATCCGGTCAGCAGTCAGGTTTGCATTACTGGACTCCTGTAAACTGCATGGGACATCATCTCCATAATGCTGCTCCCATAGTTAGAACCGTGCAGACAGCAATAGAGACACATATAGTCCTGGAGGTAATGTGTTAGTACTGTAGTATCTCTTTAAATACTTTATTTTTTGGTGTTAGTAGTATCTCTTTAAATACTTTATTTTTTTGTGTTAGTAGTATCTCTTTAAATACTTTATTTTTTTGTGTTAGTAGTATCTCTTTAAATACTTTATTTTTTGTGTTAGTAGTATCTCTTTAAATACTTAATTTTTGTGTTAGTAGTATCTCTTTAAATACTTTATTTTTTTGTGTTAGTAGTATCTCTTTAAATACTTTATTTTTTGTGTTAGTAGTATCTCTTTAAATACTTATTTTTTTGTGTTAGTAGTATCTCTTTAAATACTTTATTTTTTTGTGTTAGTAGTATCTCTTTAAATACTTTATTTTTTTGTGTTAGTAGTATCTCTTTAAATACTTTTTTTTTTTGTACTTACAGTATAGCACATTGCCTTACCTTGCCTCCCAGTGCAGTGGGGCCTCTGTATGCGTACAGGCTTAGTCAGGCTGAGTCTGCTTACTGCAGTAGAACCCAACAGAGACGTGTGTGTGTGTGTGTGTGTGTGTGTGTGTGTGTGTGTGTGTGTGTGTGTGTGTGTGTGTCTGTAAGTGCTTACAGACCATGGCAAGGGGCTTAGCTCCAGACTGCTGCCTACAGACCCCCCCCCCCCCCCCCCTCAGAGGCCCTGGGAGGGGCTCAGAGCTCTTAAAGATCACGCAGGCCTGTCAAGCTGTCACACCCCAGAACGGCCGACATGTTTATTAAGCCCAACGATCAGTCCGGACTGACGAGGAGCTGTTAGCGGGAGAGGCCTGTCGTCGTGGGTTTTTCGATGGGACGTCCGTAGACACTCATACTAGCTCTTAAGGTTTTTCTTTTTTACGTTTTAGAGTCTTATTGAAATGTGCCCCCCCCCCCTCCGTCTCCCACCACGTCTCCTGTCAGCGCAGGCACCGCTGTCTTCCCAATCTACTGTAACGAGCTCAAGCGTTTGACCTTACGTAGTCATAATCTACTCAGCACCGTACGTCGATGGGGGATCTTCCCACGCGCCGCCGCCACCAGTACGTCCTGTCGTGAACTGCGATGATAAATTTACTTTTATCCAAAGCGCTTTACGACGGCCTCTCATTCACACACACACATTCACCCACGCAAGGTGCCAGCCTGCTCATTGGGAGAACAGTGCAGGCGCAGTCTCTTGCCCAAGGACACTTCGACCATGCGGTCATCGGACGACCCGCTCTACTTCCTGAGCCACAGGAGCAAGAGTTTTCCCGGTGGCCTGGCGCGCAGAAGTATCCCCCGGTAAAATTAAGCTAGCACCCCCCCCCCCCCCCCCCCCCATCAACAAATCGCCCGACATCAGAATTGCCTGTCACATCCCCCCCCCCCCCCCCCCCCAGCTCAACAACTTGCCGATAATTTATTATTCAATCGGAAAGCCCGCTCATTTCACGTTTACAAATCTCACCGCGTCGGCGCATCGCAAGGTCACTGGTCTGATCCGGCCTGAGAAGAGGCCTGACTGGGACTACATTTCCCAGACTCCATTATTTCCCCAGTCCGGCCCTGGGAGCAGGTGCAGCCCCACCTTGACCTGCGCCCGTGTTAACGCCCGTCTGTCCCCCCCCGCAGGTGCCCGTCCCCGGTGTTCCAGGAGCGGTCGGGGGGCGACACCCAGGGGGGCGACGTGGACTGCCACAGGGAGCGAGAGCCCACTCTGGAGAGGACCAGGTCTGCGGGTGAGTCCGCCTGCCTGCTTTCACTAACCAGAAATATGACGGCGATAGACAAGGGCTACAGCCTTCATGGCGGCTGTGAATTATGGGTAACGTACGGACTTCGCTGGGCTGACTCTGCGCCCTCCCCTCTGCCCTCCCCCGTCTCTCTCCTCCTCCACTCCCCACCCCTCCTCTGCCTCCACAGAGGCCAAGTGGCACATCCCCTCCACCAAGATCCTCAACTCACTGAAGCACCGAGAGGCGGGCAAGGACTCGCCCAACAAGCTGTCCAGGGTGAGTGCTCTGTCCCCGGGTCGACCCGGGAGTCACCTCACATTCCAGGCTGTCTGCCAGACGTGGGGGGGGGTCAGGGTCAGGGACAGGTGGCTCACAGCTTTGGGTGTTGGGTGGTATCAGGGTGACGGGGAAGTGAGGATGTCTTGCAGT
>NC_140235.1:10667252-10677252 GCF_949987555.1 Borostomias antarcticus
AGGGTTTGACCTGTGACCCAGTTAAAGGCTGGATGATGTCATTGGTGGCTCCCTTCCAAGCACTGGGGAACAGCTGGATTCCGGCGTGTCTGCGTCACGCTATTGATCTGCCCATGGGGGGTTATTTGCACTCTGTCCATGGTGTTTGGATGGGAGTTCGCAATCTACTGAGTACAGACACACACAATCACACACGCACACACACCACAGTCAAAGGTCTCTATTCATTATCACCCCATATCATCAATGCATCGGCCTGGTTTCTGTTTCTGTCACACACACACACGCACACACACACACACACACTCAGGGGACGGTTGTTGGGTGACCTTTTCAGCCAGCTGAGGCCCTCTCTCCTGACCTGTCTTGATCCATGCAGTTGTGACGGGTCTGACCAGTAGGGGGGGTTGGGGGGAGGAGGGCTGGCTTTCACTGCCCCCCTCCCCTATCTCTCTATCCCTCTATCTCTCTATCCCTCTATCTCTCTATCCCTCTATCCCTTTAACTCTCTATCCCTCTATCTCTCTATCTCTCTATCCCTCTATCCCTCTATCTCTCTATCCCTCTATTTCTCTATCCCTCTATCCCTCTATCCCTCTATCTCTCTATCTCTCTATCTCTCTATCCCTCCCCCCACAGGCAGGGGCACAGCACTGTTTTGGATGATGGGTTTTGTTCACACCCTCTCTCTCTGTTATCAACGCCCGTTACCCTTATGGGATGACGGTGGCCTTACAGGGATGGGCCGCGTCAGACTTCAACCAGAACCGCAAAACCCCCATTTGCCCCACTGCCAATCCACGCAGCCAACAGGCCCAGGCTCCAGGTCCGAGGCCCGATTCAGCTGTCCTTGTGTCTTTTCCTGCGCCTCAGTATTCCTTATTATTCTCTGACGCCCCAAAACCCGTTAGCTGTGGGCCGTGCTCACCTCTAAAGTCACTTTTTGGGTCACGCGTTCCTCTGTCTGTTCTGTCACGTGCGGCCAGCGGGTCACATCGCTCGGGGAGCCCGCTGGCGCGTGGCGCCAGATGCTGTACCTCGGCCGACTCCTCCAAGGTCTACACCATCCCCCAGACCAGCTCAGGGGGGGGGGCGGGGCCCGGCGCCGAGGCGTGCGGGCAGGAGAGGCCCCAGCCCGGCACCAGACAGCCGGCCGCCGGCGCCAAGAAGACAGAAGAAGAAGACACGCTCCCACCCGAAGAGTCTCCCGACATGTCAGAGTGTGGGTGAGTGTGTGAGCGTATGGGTGAGAGCGCATGTGTGTGTGTGCGTATGTGTGTGTGTGTGTGTGTGTGTGTGTATGCGTGTGTGCGTGCGTGTGTGTGAATAGAAAGTTCAGAGCCAAAGGCATACATCTGATACAGTAGAGTAGTCATGGGACTTATCTCTGATCTATCCAAGATATTCTGTGCCAACAGTCAGGGAATATAATACATTCTAGATTAGAACCGGCTCATAGGTACGTCACGTTCTCCTCCTGTAGCGTTCTGTTGCTACACGTTCCCCGTGCAGAGCGTGCTAGATCTCCCCAGATGTAGCGGTGGATCCCGGTTCGCGAGGCCCCTCCCTCAGCCTCCCTGGCGCTCAGAAACTGGGCCTGATTCAAGCCGACAGTCGCATTACAAATAAGCACTGTGAAGTCGTAGACGTAACACACTTGGCAGCCGTCGCTTGCGTTCATTGGCCGACGGGGCCTGTGAGGCGGGGGTCCCCTGTAGAGCTGCAGGCACGACACGCGCATCACCGACCCCCACCACAGACACACACACACTTCTAGAACATACACTCAGACACACACACACTCCTAGAACACACACACACTCAGACCCACACACACTCCTAGAACACACACTCAGACCCATACACACTCCTAGAACACACACTCAGACCCACACACACTCCTAGAACACACACTCAGACCCATACACACTCCTAGAACACACACACTCAGACCCACACACACTCCTAGAACACACACTCAGACCCACACACACTCCTAGAACACACACTCAGACCCACACACACTACTAGAACACACACTCAGACCCACACACACTACTAGAACACACACACTCAGACCCACACACACTCCTAAAACACACACTCAGACCCACACACACTCCTAGAACACACACACTCAGACCCACACACACTCCTAGAACACACACACTCAAACCCACACACACTCCTAGAACACACGCTCAGACCCACATACACTCCTAGAACACACACACTCAGACTCACACACACTCCTAGAACACACACTCAGACCCACACACACTCCTAGAACACACACACTCAGACACACACACTCCTAGAACACACACACACTCCTAGAACACACACACTCAGACCCACACACACTCCTAGAACACACACTCAGACCCACACACACTCCTAGAACACACACTCAGACCCACACACACACCTAGAACACACACACTCAGACCTGCACACACTCCTAGAATAAACACACTCAGATCCGCACACACACTCCTAGCACACACACTCAGACCCACACACATTCCTGGAACACACACACACTCAGACCTGCACACACTCCTAGAACACACACACTCAAACCTACACACACACTCCTAGAACACACACACTCAGACCCACACACACTCCTAGAACACACACGCTCAGACTGGCACACACTCCTAGAACACACACACTCAGACCCACACACACAATCCTAGAACATACACTCAGACCCACACACACTCCTAGAACACACACACTCAGACCCACACACACTCCTAGAACACACAAACACTCCTAGAACACACACACTCAGACCTGCACACACTCCTAGAACACACACACACTCCTAGAACACACACGCTCAGACTGGCACACCCTCCTAGAACACACACACTCAGACCCACACACACTCCTAGAACACACACTCAGACCCACACACACTCCTAGAACACACACTCAGACCCACACACACTCCTAGAACACACACACACTCCTAGAACACACACACTCAGACCCACACACACTCCTAGAACACACACTCAGACCCACACACACTCCTAGAACACACACTCAGACCCACACACACTCCTAGAACACACACTCAGACCCACACACACTCCTGGAACACACACACTCAGACCCACACACACTCCTAGAACACACACTCAGACCCACACACACTCCTAGAACACGCACACTCAGATCCGCACACACACTCCTAGCACACACACTCAGACCCACACACACTCCTGGAACACACACACACTCAGACCTGCACACACTCCTAGAACACACACACTCAAACCTACACACACACTCCTAGAACACACACACTCAGACCCACACACACTCCTAGAACACACACTCTCAGACCCACACACACTCCTAGAACATACACTCAGACCCACACACACTCCTAGAACACACACTCAGACCCACTCACACTCCTAGAACACACACACTCAGACCCACACACACTCCTAGAACACACACACTCAGACCCTCACACACTCCTAGAACACACATTCAGACCCACATACACTCCTAGAACACACACACTCAGACCCACACACACTCCTAGAACACACTCAGACCCACACACACTCCTAGAACACACACACACACTCAGACCCACACACACTCCTAGAACACACACTGAGATCCACGCACACTCTCAGACCCACACACACTCCTAGAACACACACGCTCAGACCCATACACACTCCTAGAACACACACACTCCGTCTCCCTTCACCCCAGATGAGACGACACACAGATGATATATCGGCTCCTAGAAACGTTACATGGGGAGAGGGACGGAAGTAATGTGTTCAGTAAGGTGTTCAGTAATGTGTTCAGTAATGTGTTCAGTAATGTGTTCAGTAATGTGTTCAGTAATGTGTTCAGTAGTGTGTTCAGTGGTGTGTTCAGTAGTGTGTTCAGTAAGGTGTTCAGTAGGGTGTTCAGTAGTGTGTTCAGTAAGGTGTTCAGTAAGGTGTTCAGTAATGTGTTCAGTAGTGTGTTCAGTAGTGTGTTCAGTAAGGTGTTCAGTAAGGTGTTCAGTAGTGCGTTCAGTAGTGTGTTCAGTAAGGTGTTCAGTAGTGTGTTCAGTAGTGTGTTCAGTAGTGTGTTCAGTAAGGTGTTCAGTAGTGTATTCAGTAATGTGTTTAGTAGTGTGTTCAGTAATGCTGTCCCAGACAGGGAACCGCCCCGCCGCCCATCAGCCACTGTGTCTGCTGATTAAATGGAGAGCAGGACAAAACAAAGGGCCTTTGACGGGAGCGACAGGGCAGGGTTGGAAGATGTGTGTGTGTGTGTGTGTGTGTGTGTGTGTGTGTGTGTGTGTGTGTGTGTGTGTGTGTGTGTGTGTGTGTGTGTGTGTGTGTGTGTGTGTGTGTGCGCTGTATACACCGTGAGTGTCTTCGGATCGAGCGAGTGTGGGAACTGCACCGGGGGGTTGGGGTAAAGTCCTCCTGCTTCAGCTTCCCAGTAATCAGATTTAGTGTGTGATATGTGCCACTTAAGGGCTGTGTGATTGATAGCATGGCTCTGGACTCATCTTTCCCAGGGTTATGAAAAAGCTCCCTAATGAAATTATCCTCCTCCACTGTTTGTTTATATTCTTCTCATGGTTTCCATTTCTTCTCACATAACCGAGCCTCTTGATAAACGACCCAATAAGCCGCACAGTTATTGTCTAATGTAATAAAAGTTTCCCCTCCCCTCCTTTGAAAAATAAATAAATAAAAAGCTGGCTGGTTTCCTCGCTAACGCCGCGTGCCTCTAACCATGTAACGGCGCTCTCCTAACCTCTGGCTGTTCTCTTGTTTCTGCCTCTTTCCGCTTCTGCTTGTTCCAGAGGAGCGGAGAGCTTGTTAGCTTTCCTGCTTAAAACGCTGACCGAGCGTTCCAGGTACCCCCCCCCTCCCCCCCCCCACCCCCCACCACACACACACACCCCTAACCATCCTATACGACCCCCCCCCCCCCTGCCATCTGGATGGTGCCAGCAGTGCAGCGGGGCCATCTTGCTTTGCGTCAGTGGTTGTTGTGACATTCCTGTCTACATCTCTCCACAGAACCCCCCCAAGCACCCCCCCTCCGACCCCTTGACCTCCTCCCTACCGAAGTGTGTCATCCTGTCAGCTCCTCCACACACACACACACACACACACACACACAGCCCTGTCCTGCTTGTGGGAGCCCCCCCCTACCCCCCCGTGCCTGGACTGGGAGCTGATCCCTGCTCATCGTGCCGGGGAGCTCGACGCCCTCATGCTGACCTTCGACCCCCCCCCAGTCGCCCTGAAGCCAGCTCCTGCCCTCCTACCCAGCGTCCTCTCTGGTCTCTGCCTCTCTCTCTCTCTCTCCCGGCGTTCCGTCGCCATGGTAACGGTGTGCGAGCGAGAGAGAGAGGACGGCGCCTCCTCACTCTCTGTCTCCAGTGTACCCTCCTCCCCCCCCCCCCCTCCCCTCACCTCTCACGGTGCTTGGCTGCCGGCGTGGGCATGTTGGAGGAAGGGGGGGGGAGGGGGGGCGGCTCCAAACCTCCCCCACCCCCACCCTCTCATCCCGACTAACATCTCCAGCATGTGACTCAGACGAGCACCTGATGTTGCCGCGATGAGATAACCCTCCACTACCCCCCCCCCCCCCCCCCCGACCAGACACTGTTTAGTAAACAGCCTGGCGACCTCTGACCCCCCCGTGACGGCCCTCTGGTCCTGACCGCTCTGCTCTGTGTGTGTCCCCCCCCCCCCGCAGGCAGCTGTATGCCCAGGAGGCCGCCTGTCGGCTGCAGGCGGCGGTGGCGGAGCGCGAGGGCCAAGCGCCGTCCCGGGGGCGGGGCTTGTCCGGGGAGGAGGCGTACCTGAAGATGATGATGACGCAGCCGGACAGCCCGCCGGGGGAGGAGTCAAGCAGGAGACAGGTGAGGCGCACGTCCCGTGATTCGTACGCGTAGCAGCTGCGTAAAACACATGCACGCACACATACATACACACACACACATGCACGCGCACGCACACATACATACACACACATGCACGCGCACGCACACACACATACATACGCACACATACATACACATACACACACATATGCACGCACACACACACACTGCCTGTAGGATGCATCAGGTAATAGCTGATCACTATCTTTGATGCGATACAGTGTAACCCGTGTGTGTGTGTGTGTGTGTGTGCGTGTGTGTGCTGATAGATAGCGCGTCTGTCTCGGGGCCCTGTGTGACCCTGTTGGACAGCGAGGGAGCGAGAGGCCAGAAGCTGATAGGCCTGATAATGTCTGCATGGGAAGCCAGTGAAAGCGGGGGGCCGGCCTCTGCTGTGTATCAGCCCTGCCCCTGCCCTGCCCCTGCTCTGCCCCGGCCTGCCCTGCCCCTGCTCTGCCCGGCCTGCCCTGCCCCTGCTCTGCCCCGGCCTGCTCTGCCCCTGCTTTGCCTCCGGCCTGCTCTGGCCCTGTTCTACCCCTGCTCTGCTCTGGCCCTGTTCTACCCCTGCTCTGCTCTGGCCCTGCTCTGCTCTGGCCCCTGCCTGCTCTGCCTCCTCTCCTCTCCCATCCCCACACATGGCCCTTTCTCGGGGTCTGGGAGAAGGGCACAGACTGTTTGCCTAATCTAATTTATTACTGGCCTGAGTTTGCTCAGGCTGGATGTCATGGATTAAAGACAGGAAGTTGGAGAGAGAGCAGTGTTGTTTGATGTCCCTGGGTCCCGGAGACTCTATTAATTGCATCTTGAGCCCCCCCCCCCCATCCATTATCTACCAGGAAGGGACCCAGGAGACGTAGAGTTAGGTTATTTTTGGACGCAGCTCAATGCTTATACAAATGAATTACGACCCGAGAGTAAGAGACTAGAGACAGATTCAATACGTAACCATGGCTCCCGGCGTAACCAGTACCCCCCCCCCCCCCCCCCCCGCACGTCGTCCCTTCAGACAAGGGCTCTGACTGGAACCTTTAGTCTCTGACAACATTGATTGGTCAGATCCGCTGATGTGGGCAGGGCTTGGAGACAACAACGTCATTATCCCGGGAACAGCCAATCTCCATGTGAGTCTAAAATGAAAGTAGGTGTTTCCAGCTCAGTGATGTGATTTGAGCTGATTTCATTTCAGGGTCTATGTTTTGCCCTGGCGAGCAGAAGAAACTCTCTAATCAGCGCTGCGCCGTTTGTTCCGCGGACGGAAGTCTTTGGCCTTTGTTGTTGTTCTCGTGGTAACCTGATTCCGGCTGTCTGGTTCGGGCGCGTCGTGCCGGTAAAAGCAATCTGTTGAGGAGAGACGCGCGAGAAGACGTGGGGATCCAGAGTGCGCTCACATCTGATCTCTCTGTACTGCCAGCGAGCCGTCCACCTACGTGTTCTCAATCGCCATCATCAACCCAACTGCCACACGAGGGAATTTGATTGCAGTAATGACGGTGGCATGGAGATTATCGTTGTTTTTGTTCAAATTCTTTTTGTGCTTTTTTGTTGTTGTTCAATAAACAATCAGAAAAGACAGTGGAGGTTAAAGGAACACGTCAATGTTGAGGGAAATATGCCTATTTGCTATCTTCCCCAGTGTCAGATAAGAAGATACATACCCTTCTCTTCTCTGTGCATCCAGTGGGAAGCATTGAGACCCGTTAAGATACCTTAGCCTAGCTCAATCACTGGAAGTGGATTTGAAACATTAGCCTAGGCCTAGAAGAGAAGGGTATGTATCTTCTTATCTGACTTTGGGGAAGATGGCAAATTAGCTAATTTCCCCAACAGTTGGTGAGTTCCTTATAATTCCTTAATGTTGGCAGCGGCAGCCTCCTCGAGAGTCATGGCAGACAGTGCATTGTGTGGCTGAACAGGTGCAGAATGCTTTTCCTAGCCAGACGAGAGCGGTCGCGGAGGAAGTCCTCCGGAGACAGAGGAGGAGGAAGAGCATTGTGCGAGTGACGTAAGAAAAGCTCTCCCATGGCCATTGCTCCTGCCTTCCGCCTCTTCAGCCTCCTCTGGAGAGCAGAATAAAGGTCCCTGAATAGCTGCTTGCTCGTAGGCGACATCCTCTTGAGTTGTGTATTAAAAGAACCAAGAGTTCTCGTCTGCCCACCGTTCGTTGGCGTAGAGAGTATGTTTGTCATCAGTAGCTTCCTTTGAGAGGCCCATTGAAAAGGACAGTCCTGGGCAGCCTCTCCTGACTGGCTGCGTATCCGCCGGTTGTGTGCATGATTCAATGGCCGCTTCATTAAAGGGGCCTAGTCATCAGTGTAGACACGGGGTTCACTGGTTCTCTCTGTCTCTCGCCCCAAAAGTGGAAGCTTTAAGTATATGACACATTTGAACGTGCAGGACTTTGCACATCACCTGCAGTGGATAAAAACCAGTACACATTCATTTTGAAGCAGGTTTGATGAATTTGACATTTTGCTATGAAGCACACAGAAGGTTTCATCAAGCCTTTCCCTGTGGTCTGCGCAGAGTGCCCTGTCTGAGATGCTCAAAATTAATAATAATAAAGTTGCATGCTTTCCTGTGCGCCAGCTCAGTTTAAGAGAATGCTAAATGCACAGCCTTTTTAGCAGGAGAGGGGCAACTCGTGTTTAAGGTTGTTTTCGATGAGATCGGGCCATACGAGATCTCATCCCGCCAAGATGGGTTTGAGATGGGTTTGAAATGGCAGTGAGGTACCATCTGAGCCAATAGGAACCCTGCGTTGGGTGGCAGAGCAGTGATGGATGTGTTGTTTGTTGAACAAGTCCAGCCGTGGAATTCCTCCGTTCTGGAGGCCTAATGGATTCTGCCGGCCACATTCTCACCCGGGGGTATGAGGGGGGATCTCTCTTTGAAACAGATATGCGGCCGGGTGGGTGTGAGTTTGTGGGAATTACTGTAGTAAAGCCTCACTGTTGGCGAGGGTTGAGAAACTAGTCTTGGCTTTTACAAATCTGCAGGCAGATCACTGTGTATATCATTTGTGGCCTCTGGTGATGTCACCCTACACTGTTTAGGTTTGTCCAAGTGGATATGATGAATGTGAAGATCTCTTGTATGTATCTCTCCAGTGGGATTCACAGTAATGCCTTTTGGTATGTGTCCCCCAGAGGTCTGAAAAGTGCTGTTGAAAGCCTCAAAAGCCCTTTGTTCATGTTCACCCTGACCTCTGGTTCACCTCTGACCTCTGCGCCATACCCTGGTCTATGGAAGTCATGCTAGAGTCTCATGATATTAATTGTGTTGTGCTTTGAAACTAGGAATCCCTTTATATCTGCACACACACACACACACACACACACACACACACACACACACACAGGATGTGTACATGCTTCCTGTAAACACATGGTGAATGTGGAATCTCCTGTAGGCTAGCAGCAGGGACCACTGCTCCACTGAGCAATGTGTGGAGTCTTTATGTGTGAGCGATCATGGGAACGCAACAGAGCATGCATGTGTTCTTCAGTAGCACAACAACAACAGGGTTTATTAATAACCTCCTCCATTAGAGACAGATCATATTAGAAGGAGCTGCTACAGAAAGTAAGAGCTTTGTAGGCATCTCTTTTGTGTGTGTGTGTGTCTGTGTGTGTGTGTGTGTGTGTGTGTGTGTGCGCGTGTGTGTGCGCGTGTGTGTGTGCGTGTGTGTGTGTTTGTGCACGCCTCTCATGTTCCTCACAGCCCTCATGTTATCACTCATTTTTAGAGTTCCTTGGTTCTGTGATCATCACCCCTCACATGCTGTGCCAGTCGGCATGTGCGTGCGCACACACACACACACACTCACACACACACACACACACCCTCGTACTCCTCTCTTTCAGCCGGAGTCTCGCCAGCTGTGTCCTCTCCATCTGCATCTTCTTCTGCATGAAGCTCCATCAACCCTACCTTTCTCCTCTTCCCTGTCACTGCTTTCTTTCTCTCTCTTTTTCTCTCTCTCCCTCTCTCTTTCCCTCTCTCTCTCCTTCTCTCTCCCCCTCTTCCTCTCTTTCCCTCTCTCTCTTTCCCTTTCTCTATCTC
>NC_140235.1:10687252-10732252 GCF_949987555.1 Borostomias antarcticus
TGTGTTTTTAAAAAGTTAGCACAAACGTGAACAGTTCCTGTCGAGAAACAGTTGTATTTGACATGTATTTATATAACAGGAAGTGATTGTGCCTAAAAAATCTTGGGTGTAAATGGTTTGTTTCTCTTTGCTTTTTGTTCTCTCTGGTAAACACATGCCTGGTCCGTGGCTCGCTGACATACACATGCCTGGTCCATGGCTCGCTGACATACACATGCCTGGTCCATGGCTCGCTGACATACACATGCCTGGTCCATGGCTCGCTGACATACACATGCCTGGTCCATGGCTCGCTGACATACACATGCCTGGTCCATGGCTCGCTGACATACAAACCCCATGTGTGTGTGGCTGATCACAGAAAAAGTGTGTTCTTCTGCAGTGGTTTCTGGAGCATCAGGGTGAGAGCCAGCGAACCACACTCACAATGCCAAAATGTGTTTATTTCTGTACAGATCCTCCACAGAAGTGTCTTGTATTTAACACCATTATTTAAGCTGATTTAACCTAAAGTTGTTTATTTTATTAATGGTTTTTTGTTTTTTTCTTTATTCTGCACTAAAGAGATCAAAAGCTCTGTTATGTTGTAAAGTGTGTTTTAGCTTGCCAGGGCAAAATTATATATTTAAATATGTAAATGATGATTCTTTTTGGAGATTCCAACATTTGGATGCTGCTAGATTACAGTTTGTTGGTTTGTATGCTTTTACAAATGTCTCTCTGTGAAACTGTCTCATCTCAGATGGACAATGGTTGCTTTTTTCTTTTCTTTTTTTAATAAATGTAGTACAAAAAGAATGGCGTTTTTTGTGGTGTTTTAAAAAAATATTTTTATTATCTGAGCCCGCATACCTTCCCACTGTAAATCCAATCAGTCATAGAAGTCTTCAGTTCTTTCAGAGGACATAGCCTACAGTATAAATCATGTCGGCACACAAGATCTGCTTTGAATTGAAACGGGTCATAAATCCTGTCAGTGGTGGCCGAGGCGTCGCGTCTGAGCCCGCCGTCGTATTGAAGCGCTGCGAGAAGAAGGGATTCTGTGATTCTGCAGAAGCCTCCGTCTGAACGCCAAAGACAGGAAGAGCAGGGCCCCCGGAGAGCGGCCCCCGCCGGAGCCCTCAGCGCCCAGACCCACCGCCGGAGCCCTCAGCGCCCAGACCCACCGCTGGGAATGACAGGCTGGGCGGAGCGCTTCCATGCAGCAACACATGGCAGCAATATGGACCGGCCAGAGAGGGTGTGATGTACAGTAGAGAGAAGTACGCTCCCGCCAGCCATCATAAACATCTACAGTACAGGTTTGCTCACTCATGGAACAGCTGAGGATTGGAGGGGCCAGGTTTCCGGGAAGAATAAGAACCTTCATTCAGCACTGTCAGAGTCCACTTCAGTTTGTATGCAGTGACTTACTATAAACTCAATGTCCGCTATGCAGTGCCTTCCCAGAAACCTGGCGGTAACTGAGTTTGACTCTTTCCCTCAGTCAAATGTATGAATTTGAGAGCAGCTTTTCAAAGATTAGTATTTTTCTTACACCGTAGTCCCTGTCTTTGACCCCACCAAACCCCCCTCTTGTCTGGATCGGGACTAGCGAGCTCCAGATTGGGAGGTTTTGAATGCTGAACTGGGAGCAGACGCACCGAGACGCTGGGATGAACCAGAGCGTGTTTGAGACTAGATCTCCGCTGTGAGTGCGTATGCTGCAACAATAACAGATGCTGTTTTCACCACAGGGACAATGCAAAAGGTTATTGAATAATTAATTATACTTTAAGCCTTATCTTTTTGCTTTTTTGAAGGGGAATTCAATCAAATTTGTTTGCTTCCTCTTACAATACGCCTCTGTCCCAGCTGGAAGAGTATGGTCCAATCTTCCCTACCCTGCAGGGGTTTGTGGGTAAGCAGATGCATTGCATGGTGAGTAGAACAGCTTCTGTCAGCTGTCTGAATCCAGGTTGCTGATTTAGTAAGGATTAGCTGCTTTCCTCTAAGCTCCAGTGTTTATCATCTGGAACACCTTGTGTCATTGAAGTGAACATCACAGCTCGAGGTCTACAGTATTTGTGAAATATCGTCAGTACATGCAGCCGTATCCTCTTCTAAACATTTTACCACCTTGTGACTTTCATTAGGTTTGACTCCCATCACACACTCGATGGGATAGATTACTAGGTGGTCAGGCCTGTATCAGAGTGTCTGCTTGTATTAGTAGTGTACTAGATGGTCAGGCCTGTATCAGAGTGTCTGCTTGTATTAGTAGTGTACTAGGTGGTCAGGCCTGTATCATAGTGTTTGCTTGTATCAGTAGTGTACTAGGTGGTCAGGCCTGTATCAGAGTGTCTGCTTGTATTAGTAGTGTACTAGGTGGTCAGACCTGTATCAGAGTTTCTGCTTGTATCAGTAGTGTACTAGGTGGTCAGGCCTGTATCAGAGTGTCTGCTTGTATTAGTAGTGTACTAGATGGTCAGGCCTGTATCATATAGTGTCTGCTTGTATTAGTAGTGTACTAGGTGGTCAGACCTGTATCAGAGTGTCTGCTTGTATTAGTAGTGTACTAGATGGTCAGGCCTGTATCATAGTGTCTGTTTGTATTAGTAGTGTACTAGATGGTCAGGCCTGTATCATAGTGTCTGCTTGTATTAGTAGTGTACTAGGTGGTCAGGCCTGTATCAGAGTGTCTGCTTGTATTAGTAGTGTACTAGGTGGTCAGACCTGTATCAGAGTGTCTGCTTGTATTAGTAGTGTACTAGATGGTCAGGCCTGTATCATAGTGTCTGTTTGTATTAGTAGTGTACTAGATGGTCAGGCCTGTATCATAGTGTCTGCTTGTATTAGTAGTGTACTAGGTGGTCAGACCTGTATCAGAGTGTCTGCTTGTATTAGTAGTGTACTAGATGGTCAGGCCTGTATCATAGTGTCTGTTTGTATTACTAGTGTACTAGGTGGTCAGGCCTGTATCATAGTGCCTGCTTGTATTAGTAGTGTACTAGGTGGTTAGACCTGTATCAGAGTGTCTGTGTGTATCAAGATTTGGCTCAGATCCATTAATCCCCGTGGAGTTAGCACTCGCCATGTGGAGCGACAGGCAGGCAGGCTGTCCTTGCCTCCCCCCGCAACCCCCCCCCCCCCCCTCCAACCTGCCTGGGCTGGCCATAAACATGCCCGTGTGGAAATGCGCGTGGGCCGGCTTGCTGTGTTTGGCCAGGAGATGCCCTCCGTGAGATACGTAATCTGCTTGCGTGTGGGCAGTGCCGGTGCGGCAGATGGGGGCTCACGCGGGGAAAAGAAACAACTGTTGCCTTTTCTTTTTTTTTTTCAAGAGGGCAGTTTTCCAGGGTGTGTAGTGGGAGGGTGAGATCAGCAGTCTGACCGGTGTCTACAGAGACTGGGCCAAATATCGTTGAGATCCGGACAAGCTGGGAGCACCGGCCGCGAAACGACGGATGGTTTCAGTCGAAGGAACGACAGGAGAAGAATGAACATACTGCTCTGCTTGACTATGTTATGACATCACCAGACCAGCATGGGAGCAAGATTGATGGAACTGCATTAAGAGCCCTGCATCATTCGCTCGCAAAATGTTCTGGCTCTGATAGTGAAACCACGGACCAAGTGCCTAATTACCACAGCAAACAAACAGCCTTGTATCCCAGACAAAGCCGACACAGAGCATTGATTGATCTTCATAGTCTGGTTTCCTATACGGCAGACTGAGGCGTCGTGCAGGGTGGGAGGGACGAGGGCCTGGTGCTTCAGAGGGTGGGGGGTCCTGGGAGCCCTGGCAACCCATCACACATAACAGCTAGTGATCGGGGGGACCAGTTGTCGGGGCTCACCAGCCCCGGAGCAGATGGCCTCCCGCTGAGCATGCCACTCTGCCTGGGATCACATTACCCACCCTGGGCCTCCTTGTGCCCACAGCACAGCTGGCGGAGTGGCTACAAGCTGGCCGCTACGGAGAAAAGGGGGTATGATGGAGGAAGGATGGGTCGAGTGGAAATTATGGAGTGTTGGAAGTGTGATTGGAGTGAAAATAGAAAAAAAGAGGGTTTTTTTCATGTTTGGTGTTTTGTATCTGCCATTATTATAAATCTCATTTCCGCAGAAAATCTGATCGGGTGGAGGGACCATCGTAGAAAAGCACTGTGGTAACTGATCCATGGAGAGTCAAATGGTTTTAGACAGAGACAGTTTCATTGGCCGTAGGCTACATGACATCACTCCTATGTGATTTTAGTCTCAATATTCCACCCGTTCCCTCTCATTTCTAAATGCAATGCATTTGACCATCAGGAGGTGATTTAGAAAGCAAGAAAGGCACAGAAACTTGTGTGAAAGTCAATATGCTGGCTGGCATTTGTGCCTTTCATCCGGTGAGTCGGGAGTTAAGAAATCTCAATTTGGCCTCATGCCTGTGAGGCAGAACGGCAGGATTTTTCTCTCTCTCTCTTTCTCTCACTCTCTCTTTGTCTCTCTTTCACCTTGTCTGTTTATCTGTTGAGCTCATCATTCCTGTGCAGGAGCTCTGACCCCCCCCCACCGCCCCACCCCAACCCACCCCCCGTGCTCTCACAGGGGAAATACCTCATTCAGACAACAGACTGGGGGCGGGGCGGGGGGGTCCTCAAAACACCTGCCAGTCATTCCCCTCTCCACTCAACCATTCAGGCCCATGGGGGCTACTCTTCCCATCATTCAGGCTCCAAGCAGGTGTCCAGTCTCTGAGGTTTCACTGGTGAAGGGCACCTTCTCCCAGCCATTAGCAGAGGCTGCTGGAGAAGCTTTCTTCAACCCTTAAAGCTGTGAGGCTGGGGCAAAGGGAGATTTCTCAACGGTTGTTGCTGACAGAGAAGCTGTATGTTAAATGGTGCTATGCAGAAACCTGCAGGAAAAACCTGCGCAAATTTGGAAAAGCTGCGACTACTGCACCGCGCTGTGCCGCCCGACCAAACTGCTGTGGACATTTTTGTGGGTCGACCAACGTACTAATCTGCTGGTCGCAGCTAAAAACCCATTCTGCTTAACCAGCACACGGCACATACGGATATTTTGCATACATTTGGAGGTGTTGTCTCTTCGTAGGGTAAATTGTAGGCTACTTTAAATGCCGAAACTATAGGATCCACTAATTCAGCTATGTAGCCTACTTTTGAGATCATCCAACATGAACTGGAGATGACATTTATTCAAATAAAATGTTTTCAAATGTATAGTGCCTTTATAGTAACATATTTTTTATTATTATTTATTTTTCTATTATATTTATTTTGCCACTCGAATGGGTTAGCTGAAATGCTAACAGACAATAACAGGCATTTCACTGACATGCCATATTGCTCCTGTGTAGTCTCAAAAATGGTTAGACTACAACAATCAATATCAGAAGCAACTAAGAGCTTCAAAATTCACAAAACCTTTAACTTTTAGAACAAAACATACTCGATTCTGGGAGTCTCTGTTAAACACAGACCTTATTTTCTGCATTTTTCGTGAATCCCGTACTTGGTCCCCATCTCACGCACGCGCCTACTGTCTGCTCCTGTCTGAGGACAGACGACGGGGTGGGTTGAGAGCAAGAGAACAATTTCATCAGTCGGCATTCCTGTCATTTCATTTGTGTGTGTTTCGCCGTTGCCGCCTCATTGCCATGTAGGCTACTCTGTTCCCACTGTATGACCAGGGGCGGACTGGCCATCGGGAGCACCGGGAATCCCCCCCCCCCCCCAGTCCGGCCCTGTGTATGACAATAAAAGTTGTTTGTTTAACACAGGAACAGACAGAAAGACCAGCCTGCTGCCGAGTTACTACTTCCTTTGTCCAGCTGTCCTTGGCCACTGTCCTTCTCAGACACTGAGAGTTGAGCTCAGCGCAGGTATTGATTTTCAATCCTCCACTAGCAGAACAAACGTGGCGGTGCTGCGGAGAGCCTACGGCGCTGTAGGCTACACAGATTTTTTGAAAATGCATTGATTATGCAGAGGTGCATTATGTTGGCCTGGCCGGCAGCGTGTGTGTGTGTATGGGAATATTGATGGTTTGGGAGGGGGGGAGGGGGGGCGGGGCATAAACAACCCATCAGCAATAAAAGCTTAATTGGAGCTCCAGTCGATACGCTGTGTGGTGGGAGGTAGAGAGAGAGACAGCCGAAGGTCAGACCAAACTACATTAGAGCATTTACCAACAGGGTGATGAGTTTAGCATTGAGTGGTATAGGCGGGAACGCCTCCACCCAATGAATGAATGCCTTAGCATCCTCTCTCCACTGAGAACCATATGGAGTTGGTTTTGAATTGGCATTGTGTCGGAGAATACAGCAGAATGCATGCCAAATCCATACCATATGATGTACAGTGCTATATTGGTTTTCCTTCTTTCATGGAAACTTTCCCAAAGTCCTTTCATAATATACAGTGATTTCCACATTAGAGTCTGAATGTTTAAATGTTTCCCCATGCACAGCAAAACCCCTAGGGACGGTGACTCTTCACTACGGGTAAAACTTGAACTTGAACTGTCTTATTGTTATTTATCTGAATTCACATTCACTCCCTTCTCTTCTCCCCATGTTTTTTCACAAGACAAAAGTCTGCTTTGTCCTGAAACACCTGGGGTTCTGATTAGGTTGTGATTTCTGCTTGTTTGTCTATGCATGAGAACGCCATTCTCTCCACTGCTCACAGCTGACTGGGGACATGGATTACTACTCTGTTTGTCTGCGGCGTCTCCCTGGTCCTCATGGCAGATGTCGGCTCTATTCCACTACCATTGTCTCTGGAAGTGGAATCATTTAGCTAAAGAAAGTAAAACTAAAGTGATATAAACCACCAGAGAGCACTTCTATTTTGTTTGTTGAATTTACAGCAGTCTAGCTTCATTTTCAATCGGTGAGGTGTGACAGAGCAAACAGAGGATATCTATATCTTTCTTTGAATCATTAAATGGTTCAGCAAACACTAATTAAAAATGGCGGTTCCTTCCTGTGACATCACTCTTTGCCAGGGGTCTAGAACATGTTTCTCCACACCGCTGTGCTGTGTAAGTGGACGATCATTTGGTCAGTAAGAGGGTTGTTCGTCTTATTTTCTCATGACCCTCTGGTGTTCTGGTCAATATAAGATTAAGATGTGATTCTGTTACTTCTTCCTCTGCTCTGTGACACATCTCAGACTGAACTAGACTGCCTTTTATCTGAAGACCAAACATAATTTATCCATCAGACTGTAGAATGTAGATTCTCTCTAAAATGCTTGACATATTGTGGGGAACAGGGTCTATCCATCTTAATTAAATGCCAAGCCACTTGACATGATGATGGGATAGCAGAGCTGAAGAGTCTGTTTAATTGATACTCACTCCAAACACATAATTAAACTTCCAGTACATAATAAAAAATGCTAGAGTGACCTCAAACCAATGTGGTGCTGAATGGTTTGACAAAGCGGTTACGGTCTGGTTGAAAAGGGGCACAGTTCAGCCCCCACACCCATTATTTTATTGGTTGTGTGGACTAATGACTGTACATGTTGTAGGGAGCCAGAGACATGCAGAATACTGCCGCCTGCACGAGGGTGAATACATTAGCATAATGAGGATTACTGTAAAACAACTTCATTAGACAAAACAAACATTTGATATCTTTGAAATTCAATATTAGTGGTTCAGTGGGCCTACCTGAAATCCTCGGTATAATTCATACTAAACCCGTTTTGAGCCATCCCCGTTCATATTGAAGGAGTAGAGGAATGAGTGAAAAACTGTATTTTACCATATTTTACCCACATATCTACATACAGTACTGTACGGGATGCTGTATATATCATTATTTTTTATTTTATTTATAAAAAAAACTATTTTCTATTTTTAACTCTCGGGTCGGACCTTCAATGAGTGCCGATAGCAGCAGGACAATGGGCCCATGCACCCAGCTTCCCCCGACCCACCAGGGAGCAGTGCTGGGGTGACGAGAGGGAGAGGACAGGCAACAGTTAACCTTCAACCAGCCTCCGCAGGGGATGACAAACATACTTCTCAGAGGAGAGAGAGAGAACGAGAAAGAGGGAAAGAGGGGGGGAGATGTTTTTTTCTCCTTCCCTCACCGCCTTCCTCTCCCTCCTTTCAACTCCCTCGCACATTCCATATGTGACCGCCGCTGGTGATTTGGTCCTCAACTAGGCATTTTCATTTTTCAGTTTTTTACAGATTATGAAAGTGCAGATTGTAAGCTTTCAAATGAGGTCTCATACATTGAAATCTGAACATATTTGAAGAAGATATGCTTATTTGAATGCTAGTACTGCCAAATCAACTTAGCTGAGAAATCGCCCTCCAAAGTTCTCCAACAATTTCACACCTCTGACTGCCAGGTAATGGGCGTGAACAATAGCCTGGTAACCGCACCCCCAGCCACTCCCCCACTGGAGGATCTGTCATTATCTGTCAGAGTGGCTGTCAACTTGGGGTATTACCTGAGAGTGGGGTGCTCTCTCACTGATTACCCCACACTCTTTGAGTCAGTATTAATCTTGTGTTGTGAATGCAGTTAAGAACAATATAAGATGAAGTTCAAATTTAACGTTCTTTATTGTCAAATACATGATATACATTACAAGCATAAGTAGTAAAGTGTACAAAAAAAGGCAACAGTCTAAGTGTTAAAGTGTACAGTCAGTTGTATAGACAAGGTGCATAGTGTTCATTGTGATCAAGTGCACAACAAAGTAATAAGGTGCATAGTGTTCAATGTGATCAAGTGCACAACAAAGTAATAACAAGGTGCATAGTGTTCATTGTGATCAAGTGCACAGCAAAGTAATAACAAGGTGCATAGTGTTCATTGTGATCAAGTGTACAACAAAGTAATAACAGTCCCCAGCTCAATACTCAAGGTAATAACAGTACTCGGCTCAGTATTCAATATTCGAACAATGCAGTCTGTGCAAGTGTGCGCAAGTCTGTGCAAGAGAACACGCAATGCTTCAGTATACAAACAGGAAAAGGCTGTGGCCTTTCTCCTGCAGTGCTGTCCATCCTGATGATCTGCAGTGAATCTACAAGCGGACAGTCTTGTTCTGAGCTGCTGTGGAGTTTGGCGGGGGACATGTGATGTCTCGTCCCTCATCAGAACAGAACTCTCTGATCTTGTCATAGAGATACGTCTGTCTGGCCATGTCCAGTCCGGGTGGGGCTTGCACAGGAAGACCTTCTCTGGGGGGCAGGACATCAGGCTTGCGCAGCAGCTGAAACTCAACTGCTGGTGCATCACGGTGTTCTCTGGCCACAACCATGCCAGGTCTCTCAGCATCAAAACTGCAATAGAATAGAAGGAAGAAAGTACATTAAACTATTGCCCACAGTACTGGCACTCCATATACATAAAATAGTACCAGAAAGTGTTGATTAAATAGACTAGCTAATGCATGATAATTACCTGAAGTGCTGGTAACTCGAAATCTGTGGGAGTGCCCGGAAGTAGGGTTTCAGATGCTCTTGCCAGTTGTAGCATTTGCATGTCCAAGCGCATGGGGGTCTGCACTTGTCCACCATTCTCCTGGTAGTCTTGGGCTATGGCCTGGAGCTTGTTCTTGCTCATGCTGTAACCAAAACAAAAAACAAGGTGTCAGACTAACATACCTCTCATGCTCTCTCATTCTGTTTCTCTCTGTAATAGCTACCTAGCTAGCTAGCTAGATATTAGCTGCCTCGCTGGCTAGTTTAGGAACACAGGGCTAGCTCAGCTAACTAGCATGTTAGCTAACGTTAGCTAGCTAGATATTAGCTGCCTCGCTGGGTAGTTTAGGAACAAAGGGCTGGCTCAGCTAACTAGCATGTTAGCTAACGTTAGCTAGCTAGATATTAGCTGCCTCGCTGGGTAGTTTAGGAACAAAGGGCTAGCTCAGCTAACTAGCATGTTAGCTAACGTTAGCTAGCTAGATATTAGCTGCCTCGCTGGGTAGTTTAGGAACAAAGGGCTAGCTCAGCTAACTAGCATGTTAGCTAACGTTAGCTAGCTAGATATTAGCTGCCTCGCTGGGTAGTTTAGGAACACAGGGCTAGCTCAGCTAACTAGCATGTTAGCTAACGTTAGCTAGCTAGCCTTTGTTAGTTAGTGCTAGATTTGTTATGCTAGCTAGACTCAGTCACTTGTTTAGAAATGAGCTACTGCTAAACGACTAACGTTAATGTAAACAGCACAGATAGTATAAAGATAGCTTACTCGAAGCATTGTCCTCTTCTTCACTACCACATTCCAAGTTTGTACCATCGTCAACATCCATGTAGTCCTTTAGGTACGAATCCATAAGTTCTCCATTGTCGAATCGTCGAGCGGCGTTGAGCAGATCTTTGTTCAGAGCTTTCGCAAAAGCAGTAGCATCCATGGTTAAACGTGGAACTGAAATGTAAACAAACACGGCGTGCAGTTCTCATGGGCAGGGTGGGGGCGGAGAACCCGGAAGCAATAGCCAATGAAAACAAATCATGCTAATCGATCTGCCCGCCCCCAAGCCCGGCTCGAAATCAGCTAAAAACGAGCTTAGTTTGCAGACTAATTAAACGTATTTCGTGAACCTAAAACTGTTGTCTGTTATAGTAAGTAGGTTCTTCACAACTTCAACTTTGGTAATACGCAAAAAAACAAAAAACGAAAAAAAACGTTTTTTTAGCTATTTTGCCCTCTAGCGCATTTCGGGGTTTGCCGAGTTGCGGACCAAATCACCAGCCGCTGTCACATATTGCTGTGTGTGTGTGCATGTGTGTGTGTGTGTGCGTGCATGTGTGTGTGTAGTACAGTATCTGTGTGGGTCTTTCATTACCCCTCCCTCCTCCTCTCATTTCTCAGGCTCTCTCTATGGGACGCACTATCCTGAATTTTTCTTCATATCAACCATCTGTCTTCCTTTCTCAGCGTCTTTCTGTATGTTGCTAGAGGGAATTTTGCATTTTCAGAGGATCAGGTCTTGGCTGGCGACTTGTTTTTTATGTATTTATTTTATTTTAAGGGAACATTTCTGTAACATTGTTTAGATGTGGCAGGACGTATTTCATTTCAAACCTTTATTTATATTCGAGAAGCATTGAGGTTTCCCTCATTTACAGTGATGACGAGCGATGACAGCTGTCCAGCCACCGCCTTGTCCAGCCACCGCCCAGTACAGCGACTGTGCTACGCATACAAAATATTTGAACCATTTTTGGCCACAGGGGGAGCCACAGTGATCGTCTGCATTTTAGCTTGTGCTACAAGGGTATCAATCGATTGTAAACAATACTCCTTTCACCCATAGAACAGTAGACTAGTCAACTTGGCCTGGCACGGAGAAATAGAAGGCACAGAGTTGGGGTACTCGTTTCCTCAAGAAGGACTATTTGCGTTAGGAATGTTCTGTGTACAATAAGACTGAGCCTCCTCTGGCGTTGAGAAGATCCGTTCCCATTTGTTGTGGGTGAGTTGGAGGCGGGCAGGGAAAAGGATACCGTACTTCACTCCCTCCAGTCCTCGGAGCTGCCGTCTCACGTCAGTGAAGTCCGCACGGGCCTGTGTGTAGTCAGGATAAATAGAGATGGTCATCTCGTTCACTCGGATCCGTTGCTTCAATCTTGCCAAACGTAGGATATTGAAGCAGTTCTGGAAGTAATGCAGACGCACCACATCGACGCACGGAGGTTCACCCCCGTCCCGGCGGAGCTCGTAGTGACCGATGGGCTCTGTCCAGCTTAGAGGCCTCGGGAAGATCGAGAGCCCGTTGCAGTAATGCCGAAACCGCGGCAACGGAAGTGTCGTGGCTCTCCGGTACTCCAACTATCCTGACATTGTTCCTTTTGGATCTCGATTCCAAGTCCTCACATGTATTCTGTAGTGACTCCGTCTGGGTAGTGAGACGCTTCACCTCGCGCTTCAGGGCCAAAAAAGGGCAAGTAGAGTTGGAGGCATGTCTCCCAGCAGAGCACCATCAGGACTCTCCAGAGAAGGACTAATGTTGGTAGGCCTCAGAGTAAGTGTGACTGCTTTTGTGTGTGAGTGTGTAAGTGTGGTTTTTCGACTGTCTGCTGGACATTTTCACGTCCAGGGGAGCCAGCTCAGTATACAACCTATCAAAGAGGTGCCCTGCCTCAGAGAAGTGCTTAGAGAAGTATTCCCCTCAAAGCCTCTGTGAGCAAATCCATCAGGACAAGCAGGTGATCCAAAGGCCACTCCACTTCTCTGATCATCAGCTGACTGTCTGCAACGGAGAAGCTGAGGGGCTTTGGAACCGCTGGGGGCTGCAGATTGTTTAGACTGAAAACCAAATTCACACACGGACTATGGTGGACTGCAACGTAAATAGTAGATAACTGACCGCTATGGTAGGACAGAGAGGGAGGGAGAAAGGGAGGGGAAGGAAAGAGGAGGGGGGAGAGAGAGGGAGAAATGGGGAGGGAGGGAGAGAGAAAGAGGGCTTTTGTTCCCTTCTGCCGGCAGCACTGTAATGCTGAGCTTATCACAAAGCTGAACACCAATCTGACTCTCGTCACATTCTTCTGTACGAGGAATCTGGCCCAGGCACAGTGCAGCTGCACATACTGTACATCCAAGGACACAAAGACAGACAGTTTCATTTCCTAAGATCGCTTTACAGTACAGTCTGCTCCCTTCTCTGCCCTCCACTCTCTGTGATCTGGAAGTACAGTAGTCTCATCCCAATTGTTCTCTTTCTCTCTCTCTCTCTCTCTCTCTCTCTGTCTCCCTCTCCCTCTTTCTCTCTCCTTCTCCCTCTCTCTCACTCTCACTCTCTCTCTCCCTCTCTCATT
Organism: Borostomias antarcticus; assembly: GCF_949987555.1. NCBI lineage: Eukaryota > Metazoa > Chordata > Actinopteri > Stomiiformes > Stomiidae > Borostomias > Borostomias antarcticus. The sequence continues at coordinate 10,700,042 of NC_140235.1, forward strand.
CTGACTCACTCTCCCTCCCTCTCTCTCTCTTTCCATCTGCCTCTTTTTCTCTCCTTTTTCACTTCCCTTACTTCTCATTGCTCTTGTCTAGGTCATTTCAGACAGAGTGCACAGAGAGCGGGGGGGAGGGGGGGGGTATCTCACGTCATCTCCTGTCGTGTAAAATAATTTACTATGTCTTGGGTCAAATTCCAAGAAATAAATCTAAGTCCAGAAATAAATCTAAGTCCAGATTGGTGTTCAAAGTTCCAAAATAACTTCAGAGTCCGAGAAGAAAAAACAACTCGAGGCACAGAGAGTCCAAATGCGATTTGACTTTAATGCTTTTCAGAAACAAACAGCATATAAGTCAGGAGCTTCCCCGGGAAAGAACAACTTTTTCCTTTGTCTACTTGACCTTTATAGTCTTATCTACAAACACTCCCCTCCACCCTTGACCACATCCCATTTTCCATACATCACAACTTTAGCCACCAATCAAAATGATGTCTAGTGTTGCTGGCTCAGCAAATAACTCATGTCCATATATGTCCTACATCCGTGCCCCCCCCCCCCCCCCTCCCAGCTTCCTGGGTGGAAGGACTGTCTGCCTTTTGAGAGGAAATGGGGCCCTTCCGGAATCTCAACTGCCCCCCCACAGGAAAAGGAGCAAATACTTTATGCAACCTCTGCATAATCAGCACTATTCTCTGGCTGCTATTGGCCAAGGCTACTTGAAACCAGGCCAGGAATTTCAGCAGGAAGAAGAGAAAAAAACATCTTGTATGCTCAGGCTGGGTGCACATTTATGCTTTCCCCGCCCCACAGCTGCTGTCAGTGGGGACATTCCATTTTCTACACATCCGTTTCCCGGTGGCTACATCTGGTGGTGACTTTGCCCATAAAGTTTTATTGTTGGTTTCATCTACTATCCCTCATGAGCAGCTGGTTATGTAGAACAAGATTACAATATCATGACATGATTAAAATGCAGGGGAGCTAAATCAAATTAAATCACAACATTCCCCACTTTGTGACTTTAAAACTTAGTCACATTCAGACCCAAAATTTCCAATATTACTTATTAAATATTTCAACATAAACAACAACTCCTAGATATGAAAGTACGGTTATAGACCGCACGTATACGCAGCTCGGCTGGACGACCTGAACAACATTCCCCTCCTTTGCTCACACATGTTTCATCAGCCTCCTGACCATAGAGATCCTGCTCAATTCGGCAAAGTTTATTCCTACATATCTTCAGCTATATTACAAGACCTTATGTAGGTGTATGGTTTGTATAGCACACAGATAGAGTAAAAACACAGTACACAGTACACAGTACAAGCCACATCACCATTAACTGAACACGGCAAATTGGATAATTATTCCACCTATAGCAATCACCTTCTACCAGTTACCCTTAAGTAAATTAACACAAGGGGATGTTCCGCGGGTTTGAGTTCCTAAAAACCCCACCATTGCCCAACATAATAACGCCCTTGTGCACAAAAATAACTCTGTCTGCGAGAAACTTTACAAACCACTTAAGCCTATGTAACTGAGGTTCTAGTACTTGGATAAACACCACTTCATCCTTTTGTTTGTCTTATTTGGAAATGGTTATGGCCGAACAGCACTTTGGGTGCAGGAACAGTAGTACAAAAAGACCGTCTCAAAACATCAATAAAAACTGAAAACTATTTCTAGAACATTAGTTACAGTATGTTCTTGATGGTTATAATGTTGATTGTATAGTGACCAAGTCTACTTACTACAGTGGTATACATTACTTCCGATCACTTTACAAGTATTATTGTGGGGTACACTTGATTATACATGTTATATTGATCCCACATAACCCCCTACGCAGGGGTCTCTCTTCAGTTACAGCTCGTCGAGCCTGCTTCCTAGGGCATCCATTCTGGCGATGAGGTAGAACAAGTGACGGTGGTTTTCCTCAACGATTTGCCTCGTGCTGAGCCTCCTCCCGGGCGTCATCGTGGGGATAGACTGATCCTGATAATATCTGATGCAACGCTGGCCCGCACGGCGCAGACGGCGCATCTCTGATTTATCCTGACGGGCGGGCAGCTTATCAACAAGTTTTTTGAACCTGGCCAACGGCATTCTACCCAGGCGCTCCTCTGTGCTAGGGGTGCAGGGAAACCATGACAGATCCATGTCCTCCTCTGAGGAAATGTAGCTGTTGTTCTCCGACCAGTTGCGTGACCTGGAGCGCTCTGGGGGTGTGGCCAGCGGCTCCACCTCGATGGGACCAAACGGGCTTTGGGGTACCACCACTCTAGGCGTGCCCTGCATGTCTACTCTCCCCTTGATGGTGCTTCTGCTGAGATGAGTGATGATGCTGCTACTGGCACCTGGGAGTGACCATTCCTTTTGAGGGACGGGAGTCATCATCGATGACCGGGGAGCAGACTGCGGGGTTTTGAACCGGGTGGGTGAATTAGCTGGTGTAGTGGATGGCCAGAGTGTCGCGCGGTGTCTCTTGAAGGCTGAATCAGGGGTCATCGGGCACATCTCGAGGGTTGGAGGACCGGTAGGTTCAGGGTGTTGCACGGCGTATCTCATAGGCAGGAGGATTGGTTGGTGGTCCTGGGACAGCTGCATCTTCCTCCCAGGCTACACGACCTGTGGGGGGTTATGAAGTAGGCCCAGGGGGTACACTGCTCTATCTTTACATGGGGCATCTCATCTAACACTCTAGACCCGTGCGTGACCCTCCTGAGAGTCATCCTGACCTGTGGGGAACTGGCCTTGCCTAGGGGCCCTATGGGTTGCCAGGACTGCTGATTCCCCATGAATTAGACGCTAATTGTGGATGGGGGTATTCTATATTACCTGCTGCCCATCGGTTGCGGTAGGAGGCAGATGGTAGGGGTACACTCGTCGAACCCTAATAGGGATATTAGAGGCTTTTTACTGCGGCTGCACGATATTGACAGAAACATACATTGCCGCTATACACTTTTTTCCAATATATTTGGCGATATGTAAAACCCGGCGTGGGACGCTCCCGATTGGTTTTAGTCATCTTCTTTTATCTTGCTAATTGCTACCTGTGCTGTCGCCAGGCTTTTTACTACATCAGCCTTTCGGTAGCCGAAACAATGCCAAATGTCAGACGTTGACTTTCTTTCAACCACTAAATCCGCTCTATCTATATTTTATTTTGTTCGGATATGCTGTCTGATTTGAATATTTTCTGCTATTCTCGGCTGTTCTATGTTATTCTTTTATGCATTATAACCGTCAAAACACAATTTCCAAACGGTCAGAGTAGAGAGATAGAAAAACCCAGCTGGTAGGTTACTGAAAGAATGAATACTGCGGAAATTTAGTCTATTGACTTTGTTTTTTTTTTTTTTTTGAATTCTCACTACATGGCAGAAGAAAAATAGCTTTTAGAGTAGCCTACCATCTGCTCATTTTACACTTCCCTGACTGCGCACCCAAATCTCTGCTTGATTCCTAGCATTCTGAATGCTACTCTGACCATGATTCCCCCAAAGTGTCGTCCATTATCAGAACTATAGAATTATTTGCCACTGACCTAGCATCTGGTCCTGGCGTGGGTTAGGGATGTGCGCAGCGACTACTTTCATTGACGATTAGACGGTGATTTTATAACTGATAACACGACTAGTCAAAAACAAGATTCTCAAGTTTCTACAACACGCTTGAGTATTGGAATTTAGTCATACTATATTGTTGCACATATTTCTGTCACGTCTTGACTCAAACAAATTATTCGGCTATTACTCAAACAAATTATTCGGCTATTTTAATTAATATAAGCACACTTTAGTGGCAATGTGCCGTGCTGCTAACCATTGAATAGCATACAGCGAAATACTATAATATTAAAGACTCGGAGGCCCAATGAATTGTTGGGCCTACATTTGTGCTTGTTAGTCTTCTGGCCTAGGCAATAGGCCTATTGATTTCTCCTTTTTTCCTTTTTGTCATGCACATTGGTGCTGGACCTAATACAATTGTGGTGACTCACTAACACATTTATTTTCATTACGATTTTAAACAAGAAAAAATCTCTACTGTACCCGCCAAGAAAAAAATCTCTACTGTACCCGCCATATACTGTTTCACCTCCCCCCTGGCGCAATGGTCAATACCATGCGCATCTCTAATTACACACCAGAATTGACTGTCCACGTGGACTCGAATGGAAACTAATGCATTCGAGAGGTCTACACTTGTGAACCATTTAGCATTTTTAACTCTCCACTCTGTCAGTTCTTCAGGCCCCGCACCTTTTTTCCCTGAAAGATAGGTGTGCGCACCTGGTTGCCCATGGGTAACTCACTGATTACTCCTTTCTTAAGCAAAGCTTTAAACACAGGCCTAATTGCCCTCCATGCTTCAGGCTTGACCGGGTATTGTTTCAGACAAGGGCGATACTTCCACCTGGGTGAAACAACAACCGGTGGGGCCAAATTCACTAAACCCCACATCATATTTCCCTGTTGTTCACAGATCTGGGAGGGTAGCCAGACGCTCCTCATCTCCCAGTTCTGTGCACAATCTGACAAATCACTTCGTTACATTTGACAACAAAACAGACGCTCTTAGCTGCGTCAAAGGTAACTTCACATAATTCTTTAAACAGGCAGTCACTCCTCACTTGCTTGAACATTTGTACATGGGGGAGGATTGATGAGTTGCACCACCAATCGTCTGGTATCACATGACACCCTCGTATCCATGGCCCCAAATCGCACCATTGATCCTTTGGCGCTTCACTAGAGACACATGAGGAGAAGAATCAGGCATGTTAAATAGACCCTTCTGGGTTTCAGTCAATTTAACAGAAGCGGCACAATTGGCTCCATGCCGACAAGTAGCTCAAACTTAACGCTGTCTCCATCTGCTCCTCCTCCCACCTTTCCTCAAATCTGCTCTCCCTTCCCTCGTGCACATGAGCCGGTGCACCTTATAACATAAGCTCAGTGTCTCCCCTAAGCGTGTGCGTGCATGAGAGAGCAAATCAGTGGTAGGAGAAGTGATCAACCATTAATATACATACAGTGGCTGTTTTTCTCTATGCCCTCTCTGACTCGTGGACAGTTTTTTAAGTCTTTAACTTTTCAGTACCAGGCCCACTGGGGTCGGTATAATGTGACGCTCAAATGCCTAAATTAATTCCCTCTCCACCATGTTATTTGAACCTACACTAGCAAACATGAAACTGTCTCCGCTTAGGTTTCTAGTTTGCCACTCATTTTAGGATGATACTTTAAGCTTTCTTTGTTAATGAGTTATGATGCTCGCTCCTGTGTCCACTAAAAATGACACCATTTCACCATTTCACTAAGGTTTACTCCCGGTAACGAGCTTATTAGTTGTGGTGTATCTCGGGTATCGCACCCTGTGAGTGGTGTAAGCAATGCTTCTAAATCAGTGATTCTATTCTGCACTAATACTTGTGTATCAGGGGAAAATGGAACGAACTCACCCCCATCGCCTCGTGCCGCCCGCCAGTGCCCCTCCTCCCGTGTTTTTGATTCCTTGCGTCTGCTTGCCGGGTGCCACATCTTTGCTTTTGGGTTGTTCGCTGGTCAGTAGCGATGGCGCTGCTCCTGGCCTCCCTCAAAGTTCTCCGGGCATTCATTCTTCCAGTGTCCAAATTTACCACATAGTGCACACAGAGAGTTTTATGGGGTCTTCCTGGCCCTCATTGTTTTGTCTTGAAGATGTCTCCGCTCTGGTTCTGCTGTCTGTCTCTTGTTCTGTTATTACTATTGCTGTGTCGTTCCATGTTATGTTGTGCCGTGAGCTATTAGATACATTGGATTTCCCAAAGGGGATTCATAAAGTATCTTTCTATCTATATCGGTCGTGGAACGCTCCAACAAACTTTCCCCCACACTCCTGCCGGTTGGGCAGTGTCTGTGCTTGCTTCATGATTTCTGCTGCTGTGTAGGATCTCCGTACACGTTCGGCACCTCTATCATTTGGAAACGGTCCAGCCTGGATTGATTCAATGGGCTGGTAGGCTGTCCCCCTCCTGGTGTGAGCTGCGGAGGGTTGAGGCGTCACTGTCACACTACTCCCGTGGCTGCTGTAATTCTCAGTCTCTGTCTGTATGGCCGCTCGTCTGGGCGTCAGATTTTCAGCCAAGAATGTTCGTATCTGTTCAACAATGTCTGATGTAGCCCCTCCATGGGTCACCTTTGTGACATCTTGGGCTGACCCCACTGGTGACAATGCCAGCATTTGATGACGTGCGGTTGCACGCTGCTTTCCTGGTTTTGGCACACCACGCTGGGGCCCCCCCGTCTGGCCAGTGGAAGGTCTGTGCCTGGATCTGTCGGAGTTGCGCTCCTGACCTTCCTGCTCCGTCTCCTCGCTGGTGTGGATGTGTGCTGTGGGTGTGGTATGGTGGTGGTAGGGTGGCGTCCTGCTGCGTTTGTGGAGGGTAGCTGGCCTTGGACCGGTCTTGTGGCACGGCAGTAGGCGGGAAAGGGCACTGCAGGCTGGCATCTGCGGATGAGAGAAAGTGCACCCCATCCCCGTTTTCTTTTTTTCCCCACTGCTGCTTACCTTGCCTAGTTCTTGCCTGCTCTTTCCACTTCCCGAACATCTTCGTCTTCCTCCTTATCTACTCTTAGTTATTCCCTGTTCATTTAATTATTTATTTTTTGCTCATGCTTATTGCTTTCTCTCTCAAAATTGTGTGTCATAACTTTATAAGGCTCGCTTTGCCTCCCTCTCCTCAATGGTCAATTTTGCTCTCAATTTTGGGAGTTTATGGCCCAATTAATTTTACTGTAAGAAACAGAGAGTGGTGGTGCAGAACAGAGTAAACAAACAATTTATATGCTGAAATTGTGCACTGTATGTAAATTCACCCTCGACCATCTCAATCTATGAACCCAGGACCACGTTCCCAGATAGTCCATAGGCACATGAAAACAAATAGAAAATATAGCCACAAGCAGCAATAACAGGGCTAAGCGCGACTCACGCATCAAAGCCAACAAGCGAAACATGCCATAGCCACATTGGAGCTATGCATATAAGTATGTGTGTCTTCTGACCAGGGAAATCAGGTTGAATTCATGCAACAGCATCATCATCACCATGATCATCATCATCATACAACTGCAATCACATTCAATTCATCTGAAGGCGTCAAACGAGTGTCAGGTCCTTTCAAGCATCTCATTACATTAATTATATTTTGGGACATATTTTTTAGGACCTATTTGTCTACATGTCTACAGGCCACATGGTTATTCTCCAGGCCTTCCACCTGCCTGGAAGTCACACATTTACCATCAAGTCTCAGTGTGGGGATAGCTTGATAATTCAGCTATCTGTGAACCATACTCACAACTCTTGTTTCTCTCTAAACCTAACATTTCTCAGAAGAATGCCCCCCTACACTTGGTGTGTTTGGGCTATGTAGTCTATGTGCTACTGTGCTCTCTCAGGATGAATTGTTTAGGCTAAAGGCTACTACCCTCTCCCTGGTTGAAGTGTGTGAGTTATAGACCACTCCCCTCTTCCCAGGCTTAAGGTTACTAGCTTATCCATTGATGAAGTGGGTAGAATGTAGGCTACTACCCTCTCCATGGGTGGAAGTATGCAGGCCATAGCTGATAATAACTGTTGTGGGGGGTTGCAATTGTATCAATTGACAACAACGCTTATGTCAATATCAAAATAGAATCTGATGCTTTTGCGTCCAATTAGAAAGTTGTAGAGCATGCCATGAACTACCTAAACAAGCCATATGACCCCATCTAGCCACAAGGGGTGCCACAGCAATCAATTGTGTTTCAGCCATTTTTAAGCATTTTGGCTTGTTGTAGCGCCCCCCTGTGGCCAATCTGCGTCACATTTCTCCAACTTGCCTTAAGATATGCTCTGGTACTATTGTACCAGGAATTGGAAAAATTGGCCTGGCGGTTAGGCCTAAACAGGAAGTGAGCTCTCTAGTGCCCTCTGCAATTTTCATTGCCTCATAGTGGCTGTTCAATTCAAATTTTCCAACTTTTGCCGAGATGGAATTGTAGATATTCAATGCTAGATTACATCTACTGAGATTCATGTAGATTGATAAAACTACCTAGGAGGAGATAGATTTTAAGCGTTTTACAATAAATTAAAAATCACAGAAATCTACATAACCTGAAGTTACGGGTTCTTGAGGCAAATTTGTTCACCATAATTAGACTCAAATGTGTTTAAAGTGTCATGCCTCTAGCTCAAAGGGGGATAAGTTATGGCTGTTCAAAGTTTGCATTTTACGCCTTTTTGGCCAATTCATGTGAGACTTGCTTCACGGCTACAGGCCCTAAGCCTCTACCAATGGGGCCAGCCATAGGCTCCCATGGCAGATGAATAATAATAACACTAACAATTACAATAGGTGCCTCGCACCTTCGTGCTTGGCCCCTAAATAATAATAACTAAAACAAACAAGCAGATAATTCAACACAAGGAAGTCCTACACTTGATCAGCTTATAAATCAACTAGTTCATTCTGTCCTCGATGTGCCGTGTCGGTGGTCGGAGTACAGTTGACCATTTTGATCTCCTTTTCTGGAATCAGAAACAGTACAAAGACAATACAGGAAAATAGTTTCCTTACACAGAATTGAATGCTTCTCATGTTATTTAACATATGCAAATCGCTTCAATACCCCCGCGTGGAAATATCCATTCATCTCTCATTTATTCTACTTCATAATTTGTTCTTATCCCAACAAAATAATGTGAATGACTCTAACTATAGAAGTCACTACTTTCATGTTGATAACATTCTCACAAACGTTTTGCAACAATACAGAGAAACTTGAGTAGACTAATGTCAGGACTTACAACACAAGATAAAGACTGGAGCTGCAAGACGCATGATTCATCATGAAATGCCCACACATTTCCTGATCACGTGTCACATGACTTGAACCCGACTAGAGTAACTATTTCATACTAAAAGTATGTTTCACATCGAACATGTCAGTTCTGACAAAACAAAACAAAATACAGACTAATATTCAGTACCTCGCTTTCCTTGTGAAAACGGTTATTACAACAACCACGTTGAAATTCCTATACTGCAGTTTTATTATTTTTTTTGGTTTAGTTAGTTTAGTTAGTTAGTTAGTTAGTTAGTTTACAGTAGGCTTATAGACACCAGTGCCTCTAAGGTAGCCTACTATACTAAAGACCCAAAATATTAAACCCCAACAGTTTAACAAACAGTAGAACAAACAATAAAACAAACAACCAATAGAACACATGTTCAATTATTTTCTTGGTGCATTTTATATATATATTTAATACTTGTTTCTATTGAAATGCTGGGTGGGGCGGAGGACTGGAGCACCGGGCCGTCCCTCTCGTTACTCAGCCGCTGTGAATCCGGTGAGTGTTGAAAGCCGCTTAATTAGCGGGGTGATCAGTCTGACGGTGCCGCGCGTCTCGCCGCCCCTCGCCCGGACCAGCATTCCTTGTTCTGACATCAAATTGTAATGGATTCCTTTGAAAGGGTAATAACCTCAAAACCACACTGGTGAACTTTGAAATAGGAAGAAAACTATATATCCCAAAATAAGAAATGCTCTGGCCAGAGGACACTTCAGAACAGACACCAGGTTGCATCTGAGGAGAAGTGCAAAGAAATTGTTAGTCAGTGATAGTTTTCTTATACAGTAGACAATTTCGAAATTTAAAAATCAACCGTGTAGAGAACGCTCTTTCATCTAGGCTGTTTGGCACGGTAGTCTATCCTGGTCTTTATCACCTAAAATCAAGCATGAGGCAAAAACAAAACATAAAATTATTTTATTCTACATAAAAATCTCGTCTCTACCCCTCTCATGCCAGGCACGAGTGTGTGTGTGTGTGTGTGTATATGTGATTATATTGTGAATGTGTGTCTGTGTCTTTTCTTTTTTCCACTGCTTTCTAAGAGAAGTTTCTCTGTATAATACTTTTAATGTCTTATGTAAAGCACCTTGAATTGCCCTGTGGCCGAAATGTGCTATATAAATAAACTTGCCTTGCACTGTAATGTGTACGTGAGTATGTGTGTGCTTGTAAGAGGGTACATGTGTGCGTGTGTGTGAATGTGTGTTTGTATTGAGTGTGTGCGTGTGTGATGTATGCTCTGTGTTGTATGAGTGAGTGTGGTGTGCGTGTGTGTGTGGGAGTACTTGCTGTGTAGGTGTGTGTATGTTGTGGAATGTGTGTCTGGTTTAAGCGTGTGTGTGTGTGTGTGTGTGTGGTGAGTTCAGCGTATAGGGTGTGTGTATGTATGTGTGTGTGGCGTGCTCGTAGGAGGGTGCGTGTGTGTGTGGGGTGATTTTAGCGTATAGGGTGTGTGTATGTGTGTGTGTGTGGTGTGAGTGTGTGAGAGGGCGTGTAGGGTGAGTGTATGAGAGTGAATGTGTGTCTGTATTGAGTGTGTGCGTGTGTGATGTATGCTCTGTGTTGTATGAGTGAGTATGGTGTGCGTGTGTGTGTGGGAGTACTTGCTGTGTAGGTGTGTGTATGTTGTGGAATGTGTGTCTGGTTTAAGCGTGTGTGTGTGTGTGTGTGTGTGGTGAGTTCAGCGTATAGGGTGTGTGTATGTATGTGTGTGTGGCGTGCTCGTAGGAGGGTGCGTGTGTGTGTGGGGTGATTTTAGCGTATAGGGTGTGTGTATGTGTGTGTGTGTGGTGTGAGTGTGTGAGAGGGCGTGTAGGGTGAGTGTATGAGAGTGAATGTGTGTCTGTATTGAGTGTGTGCGTGTGTGATGTATGCTCTGTGTTGTATGAGTGAGTATGGTGTGCGTGTGTGTGTGGGAGTACTTGCTGTGTAGGTGTGTGTATGTTGTGGAATGTGTGTCTGGTTTAAGCGTGTGTGTGTGTGTGTGTGTGTGGTGATTTACTGTACGTGCGTGCGGGTGTGTGTGTGTGTGGCTTGTGGACTGAACTCGCTTTATGTGATGAGGGCTGGGACAGAGAGAGATTAAACAAATCAAAGAACTTTCATTTACAGCAACAGAATAACCAGAGACCAAACCACTGCGACGATGCAAATAAAGTGCCTGCTCTCCAGTATTATATACGCTCAACAGCTTGTTGTTGCTTATGGTGCCTGTTGCTTGGTTTTTTTAGTCCATCCTGTCACGGCCGCTATTCCTTTTTCTACTTTGTGAATTTATTTCATGATGGCTGGGCCCCACGTGGGCCGTGAAATAATGGCTGGGCCCCACGTGGGCCGTGATCCTCACTTCACTGTCTTTTCTTATCTGCTTAAATTTATGGGCTACCGATACATGAAAGCCTGTTGGGCCTTTACTGGTAAATTACGGCCTCGCTATTCTGAACTCAATAGTAACCCTTATTTATAAACTACATACGGTTTTAAATCATAGAACCACTCGCTACACTTTTTAGGAAAAGAAAAACAACCCACAACCCAAAATTATTCTATTCTCAACTCTCATACTATTTTACTCCGTCGGCATGCCTATTTACACTTATTTACAATTTTTTACTCTGATCAGATTTATTGCCCTCTCGGCAGCGCGTGGCCTCCTGTAAGAGCACACACACACAGGCCCTCGTCAGCGCGTACTGTAGGCACCCACAGGCCCTTACAAGCTACTCAAACCGGTAGCCTTTTCTATAAAAGTGTACAAACAGACACCAACAAGCTACTCAACCAGGTAACTTTTTATCTTAGTTACTCAAACAGGTAACTTCTTATCTTAGTTACTCAAACAGGTAACTTCTTATCTTAGTTACTCAAACAGGTAACTTCTTATCTTAGTTACTCAAACAGGTAACTTCTTAAACGTGTACACACAGACACTATTTATCTTTTAACCAAACGTCAGAGGAGGAATTTAAACCTGCCTAGGCTAATTTATTCCTCAAAAGTATCAATCCTACAAATGTATCTCTCGTACTATTTCAACATACTGTAACTCTGGCTGTACTATACATTTCTCAACACTGGTGTTACGGTACTCAAGAATTATTAGCCTGTGCATGGCTGAGCTAGTCATGCAAAAAGCCAACTGCTATTCATTCACACTTTCCGCTCATACATGCAGAGCACATAAAGCACAAAGCATAAAGCATAAAACACATACGACATTTATGACAAACGATCGCATAGGATTCTCGGTGCCTTTGATGTTTTAAATGGACCAAATCTGATAAACATGATTTAAAGTAAGATTTATTCTAGATTCTTTGAAGAGGGGCGTTTTAATTACCTGCAGCCCGGGCGGATCTTGACCACGTCAAACACACGTTAAAATGAATTAGCAGACTTTATAAATGGCTCTGCCTTACCTTGTAATTTAGGGCCCTGTGTGTCTGACGCGGACAGGTCCGTGTCCTGGCGTAGGGTAGTGGATGCCTCCTCCTCCTGGCTGGCTCGCCATTTGTCGTGTAAAATAATTTACTATGTCTTGGGTCAAATTCCAAGAAATAAATCTAAGTCCAGAAATAAATCTAAGTCCAGATTGGTGTTCAAAGTTCCAAAATAACTTCAGAGTCCGAGAAGAAAAAACAACTCGAGGCACAGAGAGTCCAAATGCGATTTGACTTTAATGCTTTTCAGAAACAAACAGCATATAAGTCAGGAGCTTCCCCGGGAAAGAACAACTTTTTCCTTTGTCTACTTGACCTTTATAGTCTTATCTACAAACACTCCCCTCCACCCTTGACCACATCCCATTTTCCATACATCACAACTTTAGCCACCAATCAAAATGATGTCTAGTGTTGCTGGCTCAGCAAATAACTCATGTCCATATATGTCCTACATCCGTGCCCCCCCCCCCCCCCTCCCAGCTTCCTGGGTGGAAGGACTGTCTGCCTTTTGAGAGGAAATGGGGCCCTTCCGGAATCTCAACTGCCCCCCCACAGGAAAAGGAGCAAATACTTTATGCAACCTCTGCATAATCAGCACTATTCTCTGGCTGCTATTGGCCAAGGCTACTTGAAACCAGGCCAGGAATTTCAGCAGGAAGAAGAGAAAAAAACATCTTGTATGCTCAGGCTGGGTGCACATTTATGCTTTCCCCGCCCCACAGCTGCTGTCAGTGGGGACATTCCATTTTCTACACATCCGTTTCCCGGTGGCTACATCTGGTGGTGACTTTGCCCATAAAGTTTTATTGTTGGTTTCATCTACTATCCCTCATGAGCAGCTGGTTATGTAGAACAAGATTACAATATCATGACATGATTAAAATGCAGGGGAGCTAAATCAAATTAAATCACAACACTCCCCGGCCGCTGGTGCACAGCTGGGAGGGGCTTCAGCAACAACATCTGCAAGTGGGGTCAGGTCTCTCACACCTCCCGGCAGCAGCCCAATCAGCCCCACCGGTCCCCTCTGTGCCACAGCTCTCCTCCACAGCTGTTTGTGAGAGATAGCATTATGGGTTGTGATGTGCATATACCAACGCACAGGTGCCACGTCGGCTGCCGCGGTGTTCTGGTCCGCGCTGTTTTTGTGTTGGTATTTGCATTGTTTTTTGTACTCGTTTGCACTGTCATGTCTTTGCACTGTCCGGTCCCGTCGTCTACAACAGCGTACGCCTTAACCCTAGTCAAATTCCTAGTATGTGTGAACCATATACATGGCAATAAACAGATCTTGAGTCTTGATATACAGTGCGAGAGGGATTAACTGAATCTTCCTTTCATTGTACGGACTGTGACAGTATATTGGAATCCATTCAAGTGAACCGCAATTCATCATAGTTGTTTTGTACAGTATGTGTGAACTCTTTAGCATACACTACACAGTATGGAAATGGTAGTGTGTCAATCACCCCATTGTTTCCCGTCTCTTTTCCTGTCTTTTTTCTCAAGGCCTATATCCCAAGGAAGAAGGAGATGAGAAAAACAAGTGACAAATATTTAGTGTTTTTTGTTTTTAATTTCCTTTCTCACACGTTGCTAAATATACCCGCAGATGAGAGGGCCATCTCAAGATGCCTGTGGGGAAGCCAATTGAATTAGGCTCCAAGAACATTCTTTCACTCTGGCTCGGGCCAAGTTAACTGTACACATTTTGACTTGGAAACCATTGTAACAAGCCACTGCTTTAAAGGTGTCCTATTATGCTAATTTTCAACAATTTAATGTCTTTGGGGTCCCCAAAAATAAAAATACCACTCAGAATAAGCGTTCTAGCACCCGTTCTACCCCTCTGTTGACCATGAGATCAGATTGAGCCGATTGAGCACTTTTTCATATGCAAATTAGCTCAGCTAAGAGCAAGTCAGCAGGCTAGAGAACGAGGGCTGTTGATGGCGCTGTGCTACCTCAAATATAGCTGGCTAGCCTGGACCATCCACACCCGATGCCACTGTGACAAATTTCATTGTCCTCTCTCCCTGACTAAACATGATAGCGTTGTTACCATGTTATTATCTCCACGGTTGCATGCTGTTACCTCTAGCTACATTCGCTAGCTACAGTAGACACCACCAGGCTGTATGACACCATTCGACTACAAACAATAAAAGCTAGATTCTGTAGGCCGAGGGGAATCCAATGACGTCTACTTCTTAACATTTGATAATTTTTAATGTCTACTAATTTCATTCCACTAACGTTACTCTAACATATGATGAGACGAGCATCCGGGTTGAGGCAAAAGGGAGTTTGTTCTTGTTAGCTAGCTAGCGTTAGTACTATATGCAAACAAACAAACACAGCATAATAACTTAAAGTTTCTGCATAATTTCCACGGACAGTTGGTATTGCTTGATCATTTCAGAGTTTATCTGAAAATCCTGCATTGTACTGACCCAGTGGAAAAGCAATCGGGCAAAAAATGGCTAACAGTGACAGTGACAGCTGACAGTGTTTTGCCAATTTCAGCGGGAACGTTGCTTTCAAAAATATATGTAAATGTAAATGTATCCACACGGCTCTGCTGTAGGCCTACTTTGAGCTTTGGAGGCGATCTGTGCTGCTTAGTACATCCAAGAACAGACCATTTTTGGTCTGAAGACATTATGCTAGCTAGCGGCGTCCCCGAACGTGACGTAGAGTGATTTGAATTGCTTGCAGGGACCAACTTTTTTTCTGTTTTCATTTTGGCTGACCACAACTAAATGACAGGGTTGTTTCACTTCATATTTTTTGTGTTAGTAGGCCCATCAGAGACTCAAATATACATGCAAAAACTATGAAAAAGTTAGTTTTGTAAACGTGGACCCCTTTAAACCAGTAAACAAAACAGTGAATGGATTTTAAAAAGAAAATATAAGAGGCTCATGTCTAACTAAATTGATAAGGAGAAGTAGCACTCTTCACCTCGCTTGAGACTTTCTCCCTCTTGAGGACCAGCCTGGTGGTTGTTGGGAATAAACATCTGCCCCACTCCTCCCACGCTTCACACCCAACAAACGCACACAACACACAACACACAAACAACAGACACACAGAGGATCTAATGAACCGCCATCTGGCGCTACAACAGAGCAGACCTGATCGAGTCTCCTCCCACTCCTCACAGAAACAAGCTCTCAAAGGTTTCTGTCACATCAGAGAAAGATACTAACTCACACTTCCAGACACAGACCGATAGAACATAGACTATCTAGTACAGGTTGACAGACAGATAGAAAGTAGACTGCCTAGTACAGGTTAGACACAGACAGATAGAACATAGACTATCTAGTACAGGTTGACAGACAGATAGAAAGTAGACTACCTAGTACAGGATGACACAGACAGATAGAACATAGACTACCTAGTACAGGTTGACACAGACAGATAGAAAGTAGACTACCTAGTACAGGTTGACACAGACAGATATAAAGTAGACTAGCTAGTACAGGTTGACACAGACAGATAGAAAGTAGACTAGCTAGTACAGGTTGACACAGACAGATATAAAGTAGACTAGCTAGTACATGTTGACACAGACAGATAGAGTAGACTAGCTAGTACAGGTTGACACAGACAGATAGAGTAGACTAGCTAGTAGAGGTTGTAACACAGATGGAAAGTAAGCTACCTTCTGTAGAACAGGTTCAGAGGGTGAGTGTAAGCTGTGCAGCTGGTTGCTTGTCCAGTACATCTGCCCAACGTTTTGTTACGAAGTACTGTAGTTGTAATCAAGGGTCACGGTTGGCATTTGTGTTATCATTGTGTTAGCACAATGTACTGCACTTTTAAATGCTCCCTCTAGTCCCTGAAGCAGCACAGGAAGCCGGGTAATGGCCCTGCCTGGCTATAGCCTACAGTACCTTAATAAAAGAATCCAAATTAATTTCTTTGTGCTCAGAAAGCCAAAGTGATGAGCATGATACTGCTTGTTGGAGGATTGGGCATACACAATGGCTCTAATTCAGCGTACAAAGGCAGTGCATGTGAGGAAGAGATGTGCCCGATAACAGGAATGAATAGCGATTGAAATGTGTGAGTGGCAGGTGTAATCAACTCTCATAAAAAAAATAATTAAAAGGCAGATGTGAATGATCTTCTGGGCCCGGGCGTATTCACGCTGTTTTAACACTGCCATTCAAAAGGGCTCTTAGCCAAGGCTGGCACAATTTTCTCCCTTGTTTTTTGTTGTTTGTTTTTTTAGGTCACATTATAGAAAGGGTCTCTTTTTGTCTCCCTAGCCTGTTGGAGTGTAAACAGAGCGTGGTCCCCGATGGCCGCGTCGCTCCACATGGCCCTGGTGACTTTTTTTTGTGCACTCCATTTCCATGGTGACGGAAGGGTAGAAAACTGAGTGTCTGTCATGCCTGGAACACCTTTGTGTTCTGTCCATTAAAAAAAGAAAGAAAAAAGGTGTCTGCCAACACCCTGCAAATCAAAAGCGCGCGCTCTCTCTATCTCTCTGACAGTCTCCTTCAAACTGTACACACAAATGGACAGTCCATGTACAGTAGCCTCCATCTACAGTAGTATTCTCTGTCATACACTGTATACAAGCACATTTTTCCAAATGGTTTTTTGACATGTCTTGTCAAATAACAGCACCTCACTCCACAGGATTGTGGAAACTTCGCTGAACTTCCAAGAGCTCATGTTTAAATTACACACATGCTCGTCAGACCACCGACTCCACCGTGGCTCAGGGGCCTGGACTCTTTATTGTCTTTGCGTTGAACTGAGCGGTATTGTCTTCACATAGGAACCTGCTACTGATTAGCTGCCCAGTCATGGTTACATGAGTAGTCCCGACTCCTCAGACTTTGGCAGCTGCTTTACTGTAGGTCTGAGCTCTCCCATGCAGACCTATTAACAAATTCCTCCACCGGCTTAACTTCACTTCTGAGACATGCGGTTAGATGTGATTGCTCATACTTGGGCATATTTTCAAACACTTTCTGTAAAAATGTGTGTTTGCACAATAAGACCTCTAGCAGTGTGATCCTGATTAACAGTGGATCTACCTGTCTGTCTCTTGGGCTGATTAACAGTGGATCTACCTGTCTGTCTCTTGGGCTGATTAACAGTGGATCTACCTGTCTGTCTCTTGGGCTGATTAACAGTGGATCTACCTGTCTGTCTCTTGGGCTGATTAACAGTGGATCTACCTGTCTGTCTCTTGGGCTGATTAACAGTGGATCTACCTGTCTGTCTGTTGGGCTGATTGATGGTTGATATACTGTACCTGCCTATCTGTTGGGCTGATTAATGGTGGATGTACAGTACCTACTGTATCTATCTGTTGGGTGGTGGGTTCTCATGGAGCTTTGTTTCAAACATCTGTGTGAAGTAAGGGACTTGCATCCTGCATTAGTTAAGATTCAAGATCCTGATCCAATCTGATCTGATTTCAACTGAGTACACCTCTCTCTCTCTCTCCCTCTCTCTCTCTCTCTCTCTCTCTCTCTCTATCTATCTCTCTCTCTCTCAGATCACACACACACACAAAGGATGGAGATGAGAGTAACCGAGGACTAGACTGTGACAACGGCCAACCCCCTGAACAGCCAACTAACTGGGATGTCAAAGGAAAGATGCCAGTTGACAAATTTTCACAGGCCGTCAGGAAATTAAAATAATTCATAGGTTTGATATGATGAGACCAAATCAGCTCTTGGTGATTAAATGAAATCAAAGTGGAGTGGGAATGGCAAACTATTTGGTCTCCGCTGGAATCTGCTTTTGATTAGCTCTGGACGCTAATGGACACAGTTGTTGGCTACGGAAGAGGAGAGAGGGGAAAGGGGTTACGGTAACTTCAACTTCAGACAGTTGGTAGGAACAGTCTTGGCCCACTCGTGCCATGTTGTGATAAGTCATCAGTCAAGGCCAGCGGAGGGTCTGATACAGAAGAAGGCACCAGGGACACAGAGAGGGATGGAGAGAGGGAGGGATTGGAATGTATTTAAAACCATACTAGCCTTCTCTGATTCGGCCTATGCATCGATGACTTTGGTCTCTCTCTCTCTCTCTCTCTCTCTCTTTCTCGCGCTCTCTCTCTCTCTCTCTCTACCTCTCTCCCATGTCCAGCTGAGCGAAAATCAGCGGACCACGGCACGGACACCAGCACCTGAGGGTTTGCTTGCTCTTGAAGCAGTGACTGTGATGGAAGTCAGAGCGGCGAGCTCGGAGAAGGGAGGGATGGAGAGAGAGAGAAAGAACCAGAGAGGAAGCCACTGTTCCCTGTATTGGAGCTTCACATGGACTTTTAGAGAGCAGTTGAATTGGCAGAAGGCCTCTCACAAAGATGGCACACCCTTTGTAGTAGTAGCTAGCATGTCTCTCTAGCGTAGGGCAGCCGTAAGGCTCTAAGCCTATGCGTCATCACGCAAGACACCTTACACCTTAGTGTTGTGGAGTGTTGTGGAGGTGTGTATGTGTGTATGTATATATGCGTATTACTATTATATCTTTATGGCCTGGATGGATGTACAGTATATATGTATGCATGTGTACTCCTAGACATATTTATTTATTCAGACTGGGTGTATGTATGCACGTACATTCTTTATATGGATGTACACAGTCTCTGTTCCCCCTCTTTTTTATTCTTATTACTCTGCATCTAGTGCTTTTCTTTTTTTCCAATACTTTCTGTAATTTCCATTGCTGAAACACCAAATCTATCTATCTATCTATCTATCTATCTATCTATCTATCTATCTATCTATCTATCTATCTATCTAACATAGTACATTGAGGAATCCACACGGAAGCCTATCTTCCACTATCCACACGTGGAAGTGTCCTTGAATCCCAAATTGCTCCCAATGAGCAGGTTAGCACCTTGCATGGCATCTTGCCACCATTGTTGTGTGAATGTGTGTGTGAATGGATGAATGAGAGGCCATTGTAAAGTGCTTTGTCCTTTAAAGCTCAATGAGATAACTTTTTTATAGTTCAATATTCACCTTTACTTGCTATTAGTTTATGAATTAGCCTTAGCAACATCCCCAAAATCACACATAGCCTAATGAAACTGCAGGTAGTCTAATAAAACGCAAGCCAGTGCTTTCGGGGAAAGCTAAAGAGAGTTTTGTCGGTTTGTAAAAAATTATTCTTAAAAGAACCTCACTGTTCCATATAGAATCTTAACATCCATATACCTTTTTCCAAGTGAATTGATCGGTCAGCGGGTAGTGCTTCATACGTTTTGATCCATAATCTGGAACTTAACCTGCATCGGAGCAGGTTAGCTCGGCAGCATAAGTTACCATGGCGATATAGCACGGTGAAAAGTGATCAACCTTCGTGATACGGATAAACCAGGTTTGAATCTTATCGCGCTCCGTAACTCCTTAATCCTGTTTCATAGTACAGGGCCCAGGTCACTAGCCATGAGCAAATGAGCATCTCTTGATTCCCCTAGGTGTGTTTGTGTGTGTGCGTGCGCGTGCATGTGAGTGTGTCTGTTTCATTGGTAGCAAAGAATTTGTCGATCTTGGGGAGGAGGGGGTTATAACAGCATCTCAGACCCGTATTGACAAACCATCAAAAAAGCGTTAGAGGGAGAAGACTTGCCCCCCCCCCCCCATCCCCCGTTTCTGAGAGAATGGTTTGTCTCAGGAGTGTCACACAGCGAAGCTCCACATACTGTGGAGTATCTGTTCGTCAGTACAATCCCACAGGACGCCATCTTCTCCATCTTCTCGTCTGGTTGGAAATGCTTCATTTGACTTATGTCCCCTGGCACACAGCTAAGGAGGGAAGCAAAGTGAATCTGGCAAGTGGTACGTGTGTGTGTGTGTGTGTGTGTGTGTGTGTGTGTGTGTGTGTGTGTGTGTGTGTGTGTGTGTGTGTGTGGTAGTACGAGTAAGTGTGTGTGTGTGTGTGTGTGTGTGTGTGGTAGTGTGAGTGGGTGTGTATTTGTGCATGTGTGTGTGTGTGTGTGTGCATGGTAGTGTGAATGTGTGTGCATGGTACTGTAGTGTGAGTGGGTGTATTTGCATGTGTGTGTGCATGTGTGCATGTGTGTGTGTGTGTGTGTGTGTGTGTGTGTGTGTGTGTGTGTGTGTGTGTGTGTGTGTGCATGGTAGTGCGAGTGTGTGTGTGTTTGCATGTGTGTGTGAGCATGGTAGTGCGAGTGGGTGTATTTGCGTGTGTGTGCATGCATGCGTGTGTGTGTGTGTGTGTGTGTGTGTGTGTGTGTGTGTGTGTGTGTGTGTGTGTGTGCATGCATGCGTGTGTCTGTGTGTTTGCGTGCGTGTGAGCATGGTAGTGTGAGTGGGTGTATTTGTGTGTGTGTGTGTGTGTGTGTGTGTGTGTGTGTGTGTGTGTGTGTGTGTGTGTGTGTGTGTGTGTGTGTGTGTGTGTGTGTAGCCTGGCCTGTCAACTCCCTGTCACTCCCTGGCTGGGCCATCTCCTAACTAAATCTCTCTAATGGCCCTTGCCTCCGCGGAGCATGCCACCCACAATGCCCTGAGGCCACACACACACTCATCATGGGAAGACCTTGTTTATACCCAACACGTCTTACCAGCCAATATCTCAGTCAATTATTTCATATTTCCTATGTGTTCTGTCATGTAAAGGCTGAAAGGCTGGTTGGTCTCTCTGATTTGGTTGGTCTCTCTGACCGTGTGCTAAACTGGTTCAGATCATACATCAAAGGGAGAAAGTTCTACGTCCGGCTTGGAGATCATGTGTCTGAGAAACATGACCCCTGCTTTGGGGTTGCACAAGGGAGCTGCCTTGGTCCATTACTATTCTCACTATACATGCTGCCACTCAGGGATATCATTAGAGAGCACTGTTACGTCCACACATCTTCCTGCCTGTGTGTCCTTATTTTGTTTCATTGTCTTCCCTTTTCCTGTCATTCTACATTCAGGTTCCCATCCTGCCATCTGCTTAGCCAATCACATCACCATTCCTGCTGTTCCTGTCCAATCCAGAGGCGGTCAGCGAATATATAAACCTTCCCCCTGTCTCCTCATTGGGATATTGTTTGGGTATACTGTTGTTGTCAGCTTCTAGTTTAGTTATGTTGTATTTGTTCATTGATTCTTTTATCTATTCGTTAGCCGAGGGGTAAGGTGAATAGGTAAGACACCCTAGGGTTTACATACCTCCTGTAGGCTTACCTGTTACAGTAAATACACCAGGATTAAACCTGAGGTTACAAGTCTTGGTGTTATCTTAGATTCAGTTCCATATTAACAAGGTGACAAAAACCTAGTTTTTCCACCTTAGAAACATAGCTAAAGTACAGCCATTTATAAATCAAATGGATGCAGAAAAATTGATTCACGCTTTTATTTCAAGCTGACTCGATTACTGTAATGCACTCTTCACTGGCCTCCCTCCAAAACCACTGAGAGACTTCAGCTCATTCAAAACTCTGCAGCCCGACTATTAACACAAACCAAGAGGAGAGAGTACATGAGTCCAGTCATAGCGGCTCTGCACTGTAACATTTAGAGATGATTTTCAGGTCCTCCTCCCTACAAAGCCCTTAATGAGCTAGGACCAAGCTACATTGCTAACTCCCTTGTCAACTACGTGCCTTCAAGAACATTGCGATCATCCACTGCTGGTTAACTAGAAGTTCCCAGCAATAGTCGGAAGAAGATCGGGAATGCAGGCTTCGTCAATTAAGGCCCAAAGCTATGGAACACAATACCTATAGATATCAGGGAAGCCAGCTTGCTAAATAGCCTTAAAAGAACGCTAAACAACTATCTCTTCACTTTAGCTTTTAACGTGCTCCTTTTGCACTTGCGGGCTACTGCACTTTTCTTTCTTTTTTTTTCTTCGTATCTCCAGTACATTTACACTGTATTTTACTTAATTTCTTATGTTTATCTTTTATTGTGTTTTATCTTCCATCTTATTTTCCATTTTTTTGTTTATTTTACATCTATTTTTATGTGAAGCAGTCCGTGCATGCATACTCTTTGTTGTAAAGCAATTTGAGCTGCATTTATTTGTATGAAAGGTGCTATACAAATAAAGTTTATTATTTTTGTTATTACAATTATGTATACACGGAGCGATACACACACTGAAGGTTTTCAGTAGGCTCAGTATCAGTAGTATCAGTGAAGATTTCAAGGACAAAGAGAGAATGAAAGCACGTCATCAGCAAATTGCGGGCAGAGGTACAAGACAGTGGGTCCAGCAGACAGTGTAGATAAACTTGGCTCCTGAAAGCACATACACCCTGTCGGTCTTTAACATACACCCCATCAGTCTGTAACATAGACCCTATCAGTCTCTAACATACACCCTGTTAGTCTCTAACATACATTCTGTCAGTCTCTAACATACACCCTGTCAGTCTCTAACATTCACCCTGTTAGTCTCTAACATACATTCTGTCAGTCTGTAACATACACCCTACCAGTCTCTAACATACACCCTGTCAGTCTGTAACATACACCCTGTCAGTCTCTAACATACACCCTGTCAGTCTGTAACATACACCCTGTCAGTCTCTAACATACATTCTGTCAGTCTGTAACATACACCCTGTCAGTCTGTAACATACACCCTGTCAGTCTGTAACATACACCCTGTCAGTCTCTAACATACACCCTGTCAGTCTGTAACATACACCCTGTCAGTCTGTAACATACACCCTGTCAGTCTGTAACATACACCCTGTCAGTCTGTAACATACACCCTATCAGTCTTTAAGACGCATGCTGTCAGTCTCTAAAATACACCATGTCAGTCTGTAACAAACACCCTATCAGTCTCTAACATACACCCTGTCAGTCTGTAACATTCACCCTATCAGTCTCTAACATACACGCTGTCAGTCTGTAACATTCACCCTGTCAGTCTTTAACATACACCCTGTCAGTCTGTAACATACACGCTGTCAGTCTTTAACATACACCCTGTCAGTCTTTAACATACACGCTGTCAGTCTCTAACATACACCCTGTCAGTCTCTAACATTCACCCTGTCAGTCTCTAACATACACCCTGTCAGTCTCTAACATACACCCTGTCAGTCTTTAACATACACCCTGTCAGTCTCTAACATTATCTCTGACGTGGTTCATGTGGCAAAACATGCTGAGAAGAAAAAGTAAACAATGTTTGAGAGGTGTGTGACCTTTGCCAAGGGGACTGTTTTGTAAGCACTAGATAAACAGAGAGGAGAGGAAGTGCGCAGTTATTTTACATCGGATCACATGAAACAGGATCGCTTCCTGTCCACCCACGCACGCACCCGTGGCTGGTAGGAGGGCAGGTAGAATCAGCCTGTCAGACAGTGGGAAGGATGGAGGACCACATGCAAATAGACCTTCCAGGGAGCACAGCTAGCAAGTTGTATGTCACTAGTGGATCACACAAGCAGGTAAGGCAGGTAAAACAAAAGACAATCTGTGAGTATGATTTGAACTGACGGATGGTTCGGATACTGGCATCTAAATGTCGTTGGGGAAACGAGAGGAGGGCCACCCTCTCCAAGGATAAGCTGTTCAGGGTGAGGTTAATGCGGGTGTTACAGTACAGAGCCCCCCCTCCACACACACACACACACACACACACACACACACACACACACACACACACACACACACACACACACACACACACTCACACATCAGAAGTCTAATCCCTGACACGGCCACATATAGCCCCAGCAGCCAATCAACCTTTCATCCGCCTGCAGGACTGACGTCACCCGCGTTCACAAACTCAGTTATGTCGAGAGCCATTAAGGGAGTCAGGGACTCTCGGATTAGGTGTGCGAGCGGTGAACCTAAAGATCAATGAGCTCCTGAGATGCTCTCAGCAAATGTGTGAGATTCAGATTTGGGGCAGGTCGATGTCCAGCATCACAGACTGGCAAAGGGGTAGAGGGGGCTGCAGGAGGGGAAGGGATGCTGGGGGAGAGATGGAGGAGATCTGAGGCGGCTTCAAAGCTCAGATCAATCCATCTCGCCCTCCGCTACCCCCCACTCCCACAGCACCTCCCGGAGCGGCGGGGACCAACGGAAGACCCCCGGCACGCCACGCACGATTACCCTTCAAGCTGTTCTCAAGCACAATTAGCCCTCGCTCCTTAGCACAGCAACACATGGTATTACAGTAATGTATGGAATGGCCTGCATCGTGCATGCGCGTGCATGTATGTGTGTGTGTGTGTGTGTGAGAGAGAGAGTGTCCGTGTGTGTGTGTGTGTGTGTGTGTGTGTGTGTGTGTGTGTGTGTGTGGACCATTCATTCTGTAACACTATCCGTTACAGACCACACTGGGATCAAACACTCTTTTGAAGAACTGTATTTTTTGGAAGTAGCTTAACATCCACCACTCAACACTAGTGAAATAGTCAGAGGAAGAAGGAGGAGACATTTAATGACAAATGCATGCATACAGTATGTATGTATGTATGTATGTATGTATGTATGTATGTATGTATGCATGTATGTATGTATGTATGTATGTATGTACAGTATGTATGTATGTATGTATGTATGTATGTATGTATGTATGTATGCATGTATGAATGTATGTATGTATGTATGTATGTATGTATGTATGTATGTTTGTATGTATGTATGTATGTATGTATGTATGATCTATCTGCTTCATGTATGACAAACCCGGCTGGAGTGTGAAATGTTTTTTGGCTTGTCTTCCCAATTGCAGAGTAACTGCGGCTGAGCTCAATCAGAGGCCAATCAATCTGGCTGGATGTACTGTAATCCTAGGCGGGGGTGGAGTTGGGTTGCCAACAGCAACGTCTGATTGGTGGAGGGGAGCGGGATAAGGACAGAATTCAAAATACTGCCCAAAATTCAGTTTTTGAGATAAAATTCAGAAAAATGTCATACTTCATCTACCATGCCATGAAAATGTTGTCATGGTTTTTCATGAACATTGGAGATTTATTGAGCGAGTATTTGCAGTAGCTGCATACAGTACTCTTTACAGTAAAATATTTTGATGGACTGTGGGCTCAATTTTTGATATTTCAAAAATCTGTGAAGAATGAAGTCTCCGACGCAAATTCAGCCGAGGCACGTACGTCACGGCCGGGGGGGTCAGCAGAGGTTAATCAGTCACGCATGACGCAGCACCAGCTGACTGTAGCTGTCATAGCATTGGTCAGCTCACTAGAGCGCATGTATTTAAGCTGTCAAAACATGTCATTGTTCGCGCTTGCCTTTACTGCTGGTTGTGCATTGCATGCTCGCTGCTTCCGCGTTCTCTGCTCTGGCGTTCCGCTGCCATTACTGCTATTGCTCGTGTCTGGGCGCTCGCTGCTCCGCGTCTTGCTCGCGTTCCGTGCTCATGTTGTGATTTGGTGCGTTTGCTGCCTGCTGCCGCGGTGTCCTCGCTGCTTCCGCGTTCTCTGCTCTTGCGTTCCTCTCTGCCCGCGTCGTCTCTCCGGTCCGTGTTTTGGGGGTCCGTTTAGTGGCGTCGTGGAGCGCCGGCTTCCGAGGCCGAGGTGCCCGTCTCCCTGTAGCACCGTCGTGCCATACTTGCGTATGGTTCAGTTGCTCGCATAGCTTGCGTTGGAAGTCCGTTAAGCATTGCTACGCGCCGGTCACTGGGTTTCATTCATGAGCCGCTGATGTCGGGGGTTGTCCATGCCTCGTCTGCCGCATTACTCACTGTCGATGTACGCCGGGTGCATTCACCATTGAAATGTTTGCAGTTTCGGGCGTGGACGTGCTATGTGGATTCTCTATGTATTTGGTTCATCTAAGTCCTCCCCTCGCGGCTCGTTCGTGGATTCGCTGGCTGCATGACAGGCTATACTGCTCGTTGCTAACTAGCTGGCGTTCGTCAAGGTTCCCGTGTTGCACGTCGGGGCATCTTTATGTTAGATTGCTAATACTAGCTCATGATTCTAATACTAGCTCGTGTTTCTCGCGTTCAATCGTTGCAGCCCGAGGGTTCCAGCTGACTGCTGCTCTACTCGCTAGCACCCATGATTGCGAGTGCCTCCACGCAGCTAGCGTTAGCCGTTCGGTGGCTAATGCTAGCTGTGTCCCCATCAATCAATCTAAGCTTGTTTGATAGCGCATTTCATGCCCTGAGGCGGCACAATGCGCTTTCCTGAGGACATGGTGGGTATACGTCCCACCCCTACATATTCTGGTAGGGACCTGACGTTCATGATCGCATCGAAATTGCTTCCGGAGATACAAACAATATAGAGATAAATGTGAAATAAATAAATGAATGTAAGTAAAGAGATATAGAAACGATAAATATTATAATAATATTAAGGCTGTCTCGCCTGTCTGGTAGGCCTGGCTTGTATGGCCGATTGCTTCGGCATGTCCAAACCTCGTTCGGGGACAACGACGGCGATGATGCCTTACCAATTATTGCAGTTTATTGGGTTTATAAATAGTTCGGGTCAGTAGCATCGGGCTACTGCATGGTTCCTTAGGGCAACGTACTGTAAATTGTGCATTGTCATCAATTGATACCAGCCATTATGCTCTGCAATCTGCCTTGTGTGCGCGACTATCCTGGCTGTTTTTGGTTTAACGCGGTGCTTATTCTTCCACCATTTCCGTTCGTCGCCTGCTCCTCCGCGGTGTTTGGGGCAGGGTTAACGGGCTTTTCTTTCTAAATGTAAAAGGGATATATGCTGCGCTGGTCACGCTTCAATGTCGGATGTGTCATTTTACGCTGCGTTGGGATCCTGCATCGCTCTTCGCATTTAGCCCTCTGCGTTATTTCAAAGACTACTCACCTGATTATAATGCTGCGTGCATGACATGATCGGTTTGTCGACTGGACGATGGATAGGGTGTTATGCGCGACGTGCAGTTTCTCTATCGTCGTTATATTTTGCGGGGCCCCTCAGTGGTCTTGGAAACGCTTCTCTTCTGCAATAACGGTGCACCGTGAATTTTATCAACTATGATCGTTCGTACATTCCGTTCGTCAATAATAGAAAGGGAGAGAGAGAAAAGAAAGAAGAAAAGAAAAAAGACAAATCGTTGTTTTGTCGGTTATTTGCTGTCTGGACTGGTGCATGGTTTTCTGGCGGGTTTAGCCTGGCTGCCTGTTGTTTCCCACACATGTAATAATCTGTTGTCTGCTGTTCGGGAGCCCGAGGTGGTGGACGCGCTGCTGGAGAAGGAGGTCAGGAAGGGCTTCGTTCGGTCCGTATAGCTCGTCTCCGTTTCTATCGCGCGCTTTAGTCCAATCGGCGTTGCTACTCGTAAGTACTCGGGTAAAAAGCGGTTGATTATCGACCTTTCTGCCCCCCACGACGACGTGGTTCCCAGCGTTAACAGCCTGATACCCCTGCCTTCTTTTTCCCTCTGCTACGCGTCGGTCGATCACGCGATTAAGCTAATTACAGCGGCCGGTCGAGGTGCGTGGCTGTCTAAGGCAGACATCACGGACGCGTTCAAAGTGATGCCCCTTCATCCGTCGCAGTGGCATTTGTTCGGCGTCCGGTGGCGCGGCCTGATGTATTTTTCAGTTCGGCTGGCTTTTGGCTGTCGGAGCAGCCCCAAGATTTTCCACTCGCTCGCTGAGGCGTTATGCTGGATCCTGCTGAATAACTGCCGACTACCGTTCGTTGTCCACCTGCTGGACGATTTTCTGCTCGTCGATTATCCCTCTGCCGACCCGGGCCACTGTATCACGGCCCTGCGTGGCGTTTTCTCCCGGCTGGGCGTCCCTCTGTCCGACGAGAAGACTATCGGCCCGCTCACGCAGCTCGAGTTTCTAGGCATCCTCCTGGATGGCGTGAAAATGCAAGCCTCTCTGCCCCTCGATAAGCTGGATCGGGTTCGGTGCGTCATGCGTGAAGCACGCGAGCGTTTGGTTATCACTAAGCGGGAATTGCTCTCACTGCTCGGGCATCTGAACTTCGCGATGCGCGTCATCCCGCAGGGCCGCTCATTCGTTTCCCGGCTGCTCGAGCTGGCCCGGTCCGTCGTGCGGTTGCAGGACCCGGTCTGCTTAGACGAGGGCTGTCGTTTGGACCTCCGGTTTTGGTCCCAGTTGTGCGACGGGTGGAACGGCGTTTCATTTTTCTACAACCACGGCTATGACTCTTCGGCGTCCCTCCGGCTGTTTACTGATGCTGCGCCTTCGGTGGGTTTTGGGGGTATATTCGGTATTAACTGGTTTTCTAGCGCTTGGGCTGCCGAACTGACCTCACAAACTAACCAAGCCAGCTCCACGGCGCTCATGGAGCTGTATCCCATCGTAGTCGCTACAATATTGTGGGGACCTCAGTGGTCTAGAAAACGTATTTTATTCTTCTGCGACATCGAGGCCACAGTTACAATAATTAACAATGGTCGTTCGAACGTTCCGTTCATCAACAAATTCATACGTCGCCTCCCATGGCTGTCCGTGCAGGGGAACTTCGTTTTCCGCGCCGTGCACATCCCTGGCCTCGACAATAAAATCGCTGACTCGCTGTCCCGGTTTAATTTGCAGAAGTTCCGCAGTTTATGCCCGGATGCGGCTCCGTCCGGCCTGGTCTGCCCTCCTTTTCGGCAGACGGTTCTGGACTGAATGAAGCCCTGATGCCCCTCCTGTCATCCGCCTCCCGATACATGAGGGCCGGTCTAGCCAAGACCACATTAAAACAATACGACTCTGCATGGTCTCACTTCACTACGTTCTGCTCCACATTCTGGATGCCCAGACAGCTATGAGTGGACTGTGACATTGGGTTGGGGGGGTACTGCGTATTCAGGTGGTCATGTGGCTGGTGCACTATTAAATGTTGTCTGGCTCATCAGTCAGAGCGCTCTCCGTCAACCCTTCTGCGCATGCGGGCCGCGGAGTTGCTGGTGTGTTCTTTTGGGGGGTAGTTTGCAGGTATTCCACCTGCGTCGGCCGGTGGATGCCAGAGTAGCCGCTAGCTGGTCTCTGTGGCTTTCCGTGGCGGGCGCCATGGACGCAGAGACACTAGGCTGTATCTCCCGCGGAACCCACGAAGCGTCGGCCCGTGGGGACCAGGGACTATAATGTACAGCAGTCCTCCTGTGGCACTCTTTGACGGTCTTAGTGGGCTGAGTTACCTCCGAGCGTCTTCCCGATCGCGGCCCACTCTGATCGTCATTGAGGCAGGGGGCTAGATGCCGTTCCCCCTTCCTGGCTCTCTGGGCCAAGGGCTTGGCCCAGAGGGGGGGAACACCTAGATTGCCTCCCCCTGCTAACGCGCTCCACGCCGGTGGAGCGCTTTCCACGCCGGTGGAAGGCAGGGGGCCCCCCGGACAGAGCACACCGTCAAAATTCATATGCATGTATTATGCCGCTTGTATATAAATGTTCAAATTTGACAAAAGTGATCTCGACTGAATTGTTTATGGAGGACAGTCTGAAGATGTACTGGAGCAATTGAGGTGTCAATTGACCAAAAAATGAATGTGAGGAGTCGGGTTAGATGGACTTTACACTACAGCAAACACAGATAGACAGCTGTGTGCAGATATAAGCTGATGAGACAGACTGTCAAAACATCTTTGCCCAAAGTGAGGTAATGAGTTAAATGAACCCTATACTATTGTAATTGACATATCAATTATGACAGGACAATTTCATATATTGACAATGTCAATTCAGAATCCTGTATATGTTTGTGTGTGTGTGTGTGTTTGAGAGTGTGTGTATGTGATGGTGGTGGGAGGGTGTATGTGTGTGTGTGTGTGCCTGTGTGTGTGCGATGGTGATGGTGGGGCGTGTGCGCCTATCCCTGCGCCCGAGCACGTGTGCCTCTCTCACAGACGCCGCCCGGTGCCATCCTTGGCTCGCTCCCTCTTGTGCCATCCTTTTCTGTTGGAGAGACGGAGTAGTGATTAATTTCCATGTCAGGCCTTGGGCTGATTGGACGAGCCCTTGGGGAGAGGACGGGTTGATTGGATGGTTTCTCTGTCCGTATGGGCGGCCGCGGCGCAGGGTCCGGGCTGGGAGAGAGAACACATCAGCTCCTCCTCCCCCGGAGCATCACCGGCAAATTAACACCAATCAGACTCGTCCACACGCCGCTGCCGGTGTCACTCACCTCCCCCCACGAGCAGAGACGGAGGAGAGGGAGGGGCCCACTGGAGCAGCAGGTGGAACAATGTGAGTAGCAATAGGAAGTGAGATGATTGGAGTGCGTGTGTGTGTGTGTGTGTGTGTGTGTGTGTGTGTGTGTGTGTGTGTGTGTGTGTGTGTGTGTGTCTGTTTGTCTGTGTCATTATGTCTGTGTATGTGTGTCTATGTCTGTGTGTGTGTGTATGTGTGTGTGTGTGTGTGTGTGTGTGTGTGTGTGTGTGTGTGTGTGTGTGTGTGTGTAAATTGCTTGAGAGAGAACAGAAAATGCGCCTCTCATATTGTACAGCATATGGAACAGTTAGAGAGGTCCCTGTAGGAGTTAGAGCATTGTACAGTTAGATTATTCTACAGAGTATTGAACAGAGACAGTAGAGGGGAAGCAATAGTGAAGTGGTGGTGGCAGAGTGACCCCTTCTGGCCTTCTGCCCATCATCAGTCTTTACTGTATTCTACTGTAGCCTACACACTCTACCCAGATCACAGCCTCTACTGTATTCTACTGTACACGCTCTACCCAGAGCTCACAGCCTATGGTTTAGACCCATCATTTCCTTTTTGAAATCCATTGTCCATGCAGTCAATCCAATCGTCAACATCTCTAACACCACAGGTCTCTCAAGGCCTTATCTCACTATATTTCATTTCAAATTTAGATTTTTTGTCATTCATTTCCTTATCTTATCTTCTGGTTTTATACGTTATCATAGTCATATTTTAGTGGATGGTCGGAGAGATTAAGTACTCATATCGTGACAATCAGTTTTAAAATCTCTCTGAAACCTGCAGTAAAATCGACAGTGTGGTACAGATGATGATCAGTATAGAATAGATGGTTACCACTATAGATGGTTATCAGTATAGATGGTTATCAGAATAAATGGTTACCACTATAGATGGATATCAGTAGCCTATACTGTAGATGGTTATCAGTACAGATGGTTATCACTATAGAGTAGAACAGGGCATTAAGGCCAATGAGTGCTTCATTTTCCCATCGCCACACAGAGACCTCTCTTAACCACTAGAGACATCCTTTAATGGGAAAAATCCAATCTGATCTCATCCAATTATGATATAGGACAGGAGATTCATCCACAATTCCCAGCTTTCATCCATTTTAGTAGCTCCTGTCCATTTTAGCTAAGTAAATCATTCACATTGTGGTTCAGGTGTATCCTGCCACAGATAGAGATTCAGATTCGGGTCAGTATGTAGCTCAGGAGGTAGACCGGCTGGGGATCACAAGCTTCTGGAGTGTGCCGAAGTGTCCTTGAGCAAAACATTGAACCTTACAATTGCTCATGTGCAGCACGGTCTTTGGGCCTTTCTGTGTGTAGTTTGCATGTTCTCCCCGTGTTCCATGTTCTCCCCGTGTTCGCAAGGGTTTCTCCCATAAAGAGCATAATAATGCAAGAGGTCACTAATGCTGTCCGGCCCTGACGGACAGGAGCCCTTGTTTGGGCGCAGCTCACGCACACTGCCCCTGGGGAGGGCTCACACACAGCACAGTACAGTACAGTACAGTGTACAATGTCCAGTAAAATGTTACATCCAGCTCTGTGATGTGCTCTAAAAAATTTTTTTTTAAATAACAAAAATTACACAAAACTATACAAATAAAGGCATGGATGAAATATATATACATGCTATAAATATAAATAATCTCGGGGGGGAGGTATACTGTCCATACAGTGAAAGACAAAGTCAGTGAGCCCTGAGCTACAATGGCGACTCTGCAGTTTGAGAAACCCTCATCATCTCTTACATATTCTATAAC